>NC_092814.1:308628990-308928990 GCF_023375885.2 Dermacentor andersoni
ACTGACAAGCAAGACGCTCTCTCCCCTCGCCCCAATTAGCCACGGCCGGACTCGACTCTCTCCTCGGAGCGAGCGAGTCGAGATGGTCGAGACCGGGCGTGGTCTAGCCTACGCAAACGAAATTCCTTCCCTTAGTTCTCCCATACCGTACCTCGAGGATCGCGTGACGCATACGTCACAGGCACCGCCTTTATTTTTTTTCTGCTCGTTTTTTTTTTTCTGCGCTACGCTTTTCCGCCGACGGCGTCTCGCGCGAGCTGTTTCGTTCGCGCAGCGCACGATATAGCGCGCTGTGCTCAAGGAAACATGGCTAGCGGTATAATTCAGTGCTACACGAATACTGAGGCAGAACAAGCGGATCGCAGAGCATGATCACGCGCTGGAACAAGGTAGAAAATAGCATAGTTTCGGTACCTGCGCACGTGACCGCACGACAGTGGGAACAAGCAAACAAAGCGGATGTACATCTCTCTTGCTTCGCTGCGAAGAAAAACAAAAAACACGTAGACATTCCGTTTGTGTGTTCATACTTCTCTAAACTTCAATTCGTCAATTCAAGCAACAGATCGCACAGATAACAGATGTTGTCTAGACTAATTGTCGAAGTCATGTGTCACCACGAGTGACGTCATACTGCGGACACGACTACGTAGGGGCAGGGGCACGACTACGTCAGCGTCCGGCTTGGAGCGCGGCGGCCGCGAGAAGAAGGAACAACGCCGTTTGGTTTGAAATTTCAGATCTTTCCACGGTGCGTAGCGATGTAATACTTTGCAGACACGATCGTTATCGCGCAATGTATGCTCTGCGCTTGTCAGCTCAAAATGGCCAGACCTGGTGAGGTGCCGTTTAAGTAGGGCCCGCGCGGCCGGGCCATACGCATCAGCCACCGGACTAGAGCGCCCCTCTCCCCTCCCTCGGTGCCTTGCGCGCGACGGAAGACGGTGCTCTTCCTCTCCACTTTCCTCCCTTGCGCGCGTAAGATCGAGCCGCCATCGTCTGCTCACCCTCGCAAGCTTTCACTCGCATATGCAGCATACTGCGCGCGGCGACGGTGCTTTCGCCCTTCGACTTTATACGCAACATCGCAGCAATGGCAACGACAGAAATCCGTCTAGAGTACTCATATAATTGCTATGGCAATAAGGGATTTAGTTAAGAAATGTTTGTTAATTAGTATTTTCATAGTAAATTAAGCAGCGGCAAAATATTTCTGCCTCGCCGTAGAGCTCGTACGCGAAGACGACAGCTGTCTCACGGTAAGAGCTTTTTTTATATAGAAACTCGATATTGTCTGGAAAAACACCGTGCATATAAAAAACCTTTCGCATAAGCAGCATTCATGGCTTTGGATCTCGTACCGCTTTATAGTAATTTTATCGCAGCGTCCTTCATCTAACTCATCCGCGTTGGCAGGAAATCTGGTGTTTCACAAATTGACGACTGGTAGACTCCTTCAACATCCTATCCGTTCTTTCCTGCGTTTAAATTTTTCGCAACATTCCTCCACTTCCGTTGAGCCAGTGGTTATCAAAGCAACGTATGATTGGCCAATTTCCTTCGACGGTATACGCGTAGTGCGCCGCCTATAGAGGTGCCACTGCAGTGGCCACCTAGCCGGCGCTCTAGCAAACACGCTCGGAAGCAGTAGCAGACAACCCTTGGCAGCAAGGATGGCTTGCGGCTGCGATTTCTCCTTTGTTCGGCTGCCAGACTGTCTTCTGCTGTGACAACTGCAGGAAAGGAGCGGGCCTCTATATATGAGAGCGGATATGTACGTGGTGTTACCGGAGCCTGGTTGGTACAACCCAATCCGCAGACGTGTCAGGTGCGTCCCGCAGACAAGCGTAAGGAAGGTCAGTTACGAAGTGGAGCTCGTGTTACGTAGTCGTTTTGTTTGTCTGACTAATGTGATGTCTCGATTGTTTTTTTTTTACTTCTACTCTTGACGCATTACTGTTTCTGTACCTCAATAATTGGCACACCTCGTTGGGGCAGATATATTTCAAACGACTACGCATCGCGCGACGCCGGCGCACATTGTAGTTATATTGGTACCGCTGAACACACGGGACATCGCCGAATAAGGTCTGTGAAAAACCTCCCATGAAGGGCAACTTTGCTGTCTTCGATATAATTGTCTTGGCAGTGTGCATACGTTTGTCCCAAGGTCGGATGCACCTATGGTGAGATGCAGGTAGGAGTTAAAGACTCACACTTCGCAACGACCATTGAGTTTTGTAGAAATCAGGTGCCTAACGCTGCAAACGTCCGACTGGCCTCATCCCTTGCAACCCAGAAATGGAGCAACCCCGAACCTGCGCAGGAATGGAGCGGAAAGAGCGGGGATGCTGTTGTGAATACCTACATCGTCATTCAATAGACTTTTCGTGCTTGAGTCCAAGCGAGAAGTGTTACCACTCCTTTATTGAGGTATCTTGAATTTCTTGGGCACGTTTCGAACCTTGAAGGTGTCGTATTTGATGCGGAAAACGCTAGCGTAAGCATAACGTAACCTTGCTTAATACTAGCTCAGTAACCACGCAGAAACTTGAAGAGCGTCTATCCATACACGTACCTCCGTCTGAGTGGCTCTTTCTTCACGTCCAGCGTCGACCATGAGACCCCGCAAGTGCTTCCTAATGTCCATGACGATACACTGGAATACAATTTATCCAGGCCTAGATCCAGCAGTGACCATTATTCTTGAGGTACCCAGCGGGCCGTGGATGGAGCACCAACTGATGATGATGATGAAGCCTCAATGGCAAAAAAAAACCACTATAGGGGATAGGCCACCAATCGCGTGGTAATATGATTAGAAAATAAAATAATTTACTTAATAAATAACACAAGAAAAGGAAAATAAATGAATAATCCAAGATACGAAATAAACTTAATAAATGAGGTAAAGTAGTGTTTAATACAAAAGTCAGCCTTGCCTTGATAGGAGCAGTAACAGGAACTTGTTACTGAAATACATAAAGTAAAAGATATACTTAAACATGAGCGAGTAAAATTTTGAATATAATATTTGTAATACTTTAACTGTGAATTTTTGTTTTTTATTTTAAATAGTTCTATACTGAAGAAGTAAATCAATCATTGAAACTACGAAATATTAATAAGGCAGTCTTTTTGTGTCACATAGGAAATTATAAAGGGATATGCAAACGTTCCTGTGGCTGTATCCTAATACCGTTGCTACAAGGTAGGCCGTTGCTCCACAGTACTGCTTAAAGGCAGTCCTAGATTTTGAAGCGGAATTCCTAGAGATCGTTTTCGATGATTAGAAAGCCGCTGGCACGATAATAAAAAAAATATCGATGAATTCCGACTCATTGCAGAGGAAGCATAAATGAGATACCGCCAGACCACATCTGTGCAAGTAAAAATTAAGTGTTGGAATACGGCAACGCAGCCTCGTAAATGATACTTATAATTACCGGTTAGGAAACCATCGTCCGTTCAAAGAATAATTTAGATGTATAAAATCTAGATTCTGCTAATGACAGCACTTTCTTGGCTTCGGTCAACGAAAACTGCCTATATCTTGCTGCAGTGATGTGCGCACTTGCCGGCAGCACAGATATCCCAGGTCCTGTTAAAGAAGCATCGTGCTAAAAAAAATAGGCTATTTCATTAATGTGAACGTTTTGGTGGCCTACGACCCATACTAAATGAACTAAACTTAAGTGGGGTGGAGCTAATGTATAAAACGTGTTCAAAGCTGTCGACGTTGTAGACGCATTAAGCGCGCTGTATACAGAAAGAGAATCTGTGACGATAGTAAATTTGTAGTATGAAGGGGTAATTTTCGCAAGCCAAGAACTATTGCCAGGAGTTCGGCCTGAAAAATTTATCTGTAATCTGGTAGGCGAAGTAAAAGAGACCAGTCGAGGGATGGTGAGTATTTTCACGCCTGCCATATCTTCACACGAAGAAGCATCAGTCGCTATTACATTTATTCGGAAACGGGCCAAATAGTCTTGGAACAGGGCATTCAAATAGGTTGGGGGCAGAAATTTTGCGTTATTGGGAAAAATATCTGCAAATTCAAGTTTGAGCGACAATGAGGACCTGTCAAGCAGAATTATTTCCCTAAGGCGAACATTTAAACGTGGTAATTGTGCTTACACGAATACAGCCTGTGGAGTATGCAAATATGACCACACGTTCTGACAAAATGAATTTAGTTCACTAATAAATGCATATTGTCTACGGCGTAGAGGAGATTCATAAGTTCTTGAGGTTTGAATCGTAAGCATGCGCAATCGCGTGTGAAGAGCAGGTAGGCGCGCTTCCTGGCATGATACATCATTCGCAACGAATTTAAGAAGACCTAAACATAGTCGAAAAGCTTCTCTTTCGAAAAAAACAAGGGGTCATTTTATATTTTGCACTTCCGTAGAATTTCCGAATTGCCGCAGCCAAATTGTAGAATCGGTCGTACAAACATATAGGATAAAACATAATTAGTGTGTCACTTCGCACACCAGAACGCCGGTTACTGATTCTACGTAGTAAACCTACGGCTCCTGTACCTTTCGTCGCAATATTTTCCATGTGAGAACCCCAGTGAAGTTTTCTGTCATATGCTATACCCTCGTACTTAAGCAAATCTACCTGTGGAATGGTTCCCCTATCGTATACTAATGATGACTGTATCGGCCCGAAAAGCGGAAAAACAAGGATTGCACTTTTGTTTACGTTAAATGACAGATGAAGATTATGAAGCCACGTCTCTAGAGAACAGAGGTACGTTTGCAAAGACAGGTGAAGGGAATTGATGTCTCTTGCTGTCGCGAAAAATGCGATGTTGTCTGCATAGAAATAAAGATTCCCATCCTGGCGCAGTGGTACTGAACTCATCAATCGATTAAATAGTACAGTACAAAGAACAGCCCCCTGGGGCAATCCTCTTGTCTGATCGAACTTTCTTGACGAAAAGCCGTTTTGAAAACAATGAAATTTTCTGTTCCTAAGAAATTCAAAAATCCATGCCATTACATATCTCGGAGAATTGTAGGTCTCTAATCTGCCAAGCGGTAGAGAGTACTCGACGCTGTCATAAGCTTTCGCTATGTCAAGAGGCATTAAGGCAAAAATTTTTTTTTCCATGCCGAACAAGTTTGATGCGCCTTTCTTAATCTACATGCGCACACCAAATGGAGAGACCAGGCGGGAAACCTATTTGACTTGGGCTCAGTAATGAATTTTTAGATATATGATCCATCATACGCTCATACAAAACTTTTCAATAAGTTTTACCTTATTTGACGTAAGAGGTAAGAGGTATAGGTCTAATGTCAAGATTGTAGCCAGCTCCTTCCTTTTATGCAGCGGAATAATTTTGGCTGTCCTTCATTCTGGTGGAATCCAAAAATTCTTTAGAGAATAGATCACTGTCTTCAGAAGGTCGTCATGAGCCTTTGCAAACAAAATTTTTAGCACGGCATTGGAAATGCCGTTAGGACCTGGTGTTGAGGTAGGCAGAGATCTAAGGATATTAGAAAGCTCTGAAACTGACTTCCACAAAGCCATCTGCGATGGGAGGCCTTAATGGCCCATTCGGCATGTTAAGCATTGTGCTAAGACCTTTCTTATCAATTCTAAAGAAGCAGATATCTCGCATGGTGAAAAAATATCGATTCAGTATTCGCTGGTGTCGGTATGAATTTTCTATATCGAAGGAATCTGAACAGAGGTTTTTGTTGCTGGGCTTAGAGAGGAAGTCATGATGTTTTTCGTCATACTTGTATTTGGCATTCGATACTGTTCTCTTGAATGTAGCAGCTCCGAATGTATAATCACTCCACTTATTCGGACGCTACTTGTAAAGTAGTTTCTTTCAAGCGGTATTTCGTCGTCTATAATCCCGCGTGAACTCCGAATGCCATGAAGGAGAGGTAGTACTTTTACTTATGTTAACATTGAATTGAGACTTTTTAAAATAACTTTTTAATACAGAGCAAAGCCTCATGGCTTTGAAGTCATTGGGCACCGTTATCTGGGAGTTCAGGAGCATTTTCGAGACACTGAAATTTCTAGTAATTGACAAAAGTTCGCGCCGGAGACTCTAGGGGAATGACAAGGCATACAATATCAAAGGTGATAAGTAGATGGCCACTGTTTGAGGCAAGATGGACAGTAGACCAGAAAGTTACAGAAATCCCTTAGCTGGCAATGTTGGGTCCAATGCTGATTTAGAAAGACCCTGAATAAACATATCCGCTTTCGTGTTTAAGCAACAAAAATTTTGATTAATTGCGCAGTCCGAGAATCCTTTTCCCCATGACTCCGTTTTGAAACCCCATGACACATGATCCGAATTAAAGTCTCCGGCTATCACAATTTCTTTCCTACAAGATTTGACAACGGTCTCAAGGTAACGAATTTCCTGAACACCTGTGTGAAAATATGTATCCACTAAGAAAAATGGGTAACAACCAGGAATAGTTGCATCTATTGCTAGTATCTCACACTCCGTATACATATTCTGACGGGATATTTTTACTTTGTGGCATATTTTAGTTGTTATCAAGGAAGCAAGTCCTCCGCCTCGGCATGGACGGTCCAATCGAAATAACGATAACTTCTTATATGAAAATCTTGACCATTTGAGAGCTAAGTTTCCTGCAAAAAAATTATGTCGGGGGAAAGTTGTAAACAAAATATATTAAATCGGTAGCTGCAGAAATACTGGAACGGCAGGTCCACTGTAACACCTTTAAGTAACCTATCATGAATTAATACCTACTTTAGAAAGCACTTGCTCTAAAATACTCTCTTCTAAAAATTATTTCTTCGAAAGACTATCTTCACCGTAATTCGCGGGTTTTGACTGAGAGACAGAGTTGGAAGAATTAGGACTAGAATCTATCTTGGAAAGACTATCTTTAACAAACTTTTTTGGTTTTTGAGTGCGGGACAAAGATCGATGAATTATCATGAGGTGATCTTGTGGGTTTAAGCATCGGAAGATCCATATCTACAACCTGGTTGTTCTCCGACACTAATCCAGAGAAGCATTCGTTGTCGGTCTGCTGAGTTGAAGTTGACGGCCTTGTATTTTATGCGTTTTCTCCAATAACTGATATAGGATCCATTAGCTGTTCAGCGTTCGATGTTAGGGGATGCGTAAGAATCTACGAGCTAGCATTAGGACTCTTTGCAGAAATGAAAAGCTGAACCATTTGTGATGTCAAAACTTGAGCTAGAGTCTCAGACAGGCTTGATCTTAGTCATTCCATAGCTTTTGACAACGCCTTTTCGACCTATCGCAATATAATCGGAAAGGATTGAGTTTGAAACCATTTGCTGACGGGTGTCACTACTGGATAACCCTTAAATCTTCCCTGAACCTCAGCAACAGCATCACGGCGTGAGCAACGTCTCCTTTCAATTACTTCTATTATTTGAAGTTCCTGTGATCTTGCAGAACAATTTGAGTACTTGGCGGGGTGACCACCACCACAGAGACAGCATTTCCCTTCATTGGACGAACAATCACTAAAATTGTGGCTGTCGCCGCAAGCACGGCAGCGGGGTGCAGATTTGCAACCGCTGACGCTGTGACCGAATCGCCAACATTTGGTACATTGTAAAATGCGTGGAACCGGAGCTTCTATCTTGTAAATTAAGGGCCAGATCTTAATTTCTGTCGGACGCATCGTCCCAGCACATGTAACTATGACTGCCTCTGTTGGAATCTTCCTGTTGTCAATAACTCGGCTACATCGATAGACGGAGATGATTCGAGCCACCGAGAACATGTCTAAAATCTTTTCAGGGGTTAAACTGACGTGAACATCTCGTACAATACTTCTAGATAATGCGAGATGTTATGGTACGAAACAGCTCACTTGATGAGAAGCGAATGTCGAACAATTGGGCAGCTCCTTGACACAGGTCTGGTCTGACGAGCAGCATAATATACCTCCTCTGCCGAACTGGCGGACCTCAGTGATCTGTCGGAAGTGAGCTGAAGCCTTCTGCGATTCCACCTAAATTGCCGTTTGGGTTTTGAATACTGATCATACCGCGCCGTCGGAAGGCACCATGTCCACAGGAACGTTGTCGGTTCCACTGCGTAGAAAAAACTCAAGCGGCATCTCCTGAGGAGCTACGGAGGCTGACCACGGAAAAGCCCGTAGCCAGGTAATGATACAGATATCAAGCAAGGCTAACTCAAAAACACGTAATAATTGTTTAAATGGAAAAGAAAAAAAGCAGTAACGTAAAATAACAAGGTGTACAATGAAAATACCACCCGATACTTGACCTAAACCCCCAAAGCAGGAGAAGCCAGAACAGCTGTAGGTTCGTGGCGTTTGATGATGCAACGGAGCGGCTGACTGAGCGATGATGACGATGATCATCATTATTATGGTGGCCTTATATTATGGCTCGTACACACACAGGGGGATTGGCCAAGAATTGTTTGCTGAAACATTTACCTAATCTTTTGAAGTATTACATATTCGATTAAAATAAAGAGAAAAAACACAAAAAGAAACAAATTACGAAAGAACTTTCAAAAGTTATTCGTTTAGTTGGTTTTATGTAACCGCAATCGGCATCAAACATGTCCCAGTGGCTGACCCCTATAACTGACGCACCGAAAGATAGTATTATTTCTGACGATAACATTAACCCTAATTTAGCAAGCGGAATTTCTAGATGGGTATTTCTTAACAATTTGTATCCCCGACATAACAAAAAAAAAAAAACAGATCTAGACGTTCTGTGTGGCCGAGTACGCTTCTTCCTCATGGTATGGCGCTTACCCACTACGATTGGCTAAGAAGCCGGCGATCAAAGGGAGGAGGGGATAAGAAACTTAACAGAAGATGAGTCAGGAAAGATGGACATTCTCGGAACAGTATATGGAAGTGGGACTAATTGTTGATAGACAAATCTTTCAAAGAGAAAGAGCAATTTTCATATAGAAAGTAAAATGGTGGTTTTAAAATAACTTCGATTACGATCGACCTTTTTTGTGAAGGTTCCAGTTACTGGTACAGAAAAATTAACATATTTTTCTTGCGTCACAGAGGTATTCGTAAGGACACGCACTACGGTGACAGGGCCCTTTTTTCCATCCCATTTTATGTCCGTATATAGTTTTCCTAGAGAGTGGTTGGGAACCCGCCTCCGTGGGGCGCACAGTAACAACGTAACAAAGTACCATTATCCATTGGTATACGGCCGCTGAAGCGGCATCTACCTAAGCCCTGCATCGGCTGCTGTTACCTCGTCGCTATTATGTTATAGCTATAGTGAAGGGCCCTCTCACTATAGTCAGTTACATTCCGGCAAATGGTCATGCCGATGTTCCTGTGGCTAAGTGGAGTGGGGTGGTGGCTGGAATAACTTATAAACGGTATTCGTTGAGTGCTGCAGCCCATTGTTTTCCGCAACGACGTCGTCATAGCGATCGCGTTAGAAGTCCTGCACAACCGCCACAGGGATTCCAACACATGACCCTGTGGCAGCACGACGCGCTAACCACTGTATTTTTTAGTAGTTTTGAGGCGTGGAAATTTGTACGGGTTTTTGAGAGCTGCACAGACATTTCTGCAACAGCAACATAGTGTTCTCGAAAGCTGGTAATGACTTGACAGCGCTTCTTCTCGTCTGCAATCTCAAGCATGCAGATGGAACCCAAGAAAAATATGCTGAAGATGCGGCATCCCTTCGACTTAGCGGCGCCTACACGCGCACCATGCAAAGTGCTTGTTGTTGTTGTTGTTGTTGTTGTTGTACATACCCAGAGTGGGGGATTGGCGAGGAATCGGGTGGTGAAATTATGTTTATAAAAACAAGGAATTTCACAATTTGAACGGTGGAGCTTAAAAAGTAAAATATTTATGTGTTGAAAAAAAAAACAATCAGAAGAAAACCCTGTATACAGAAATGCAATAATAGATAATAAATGAAAGTAAGCTATGGTGGGGAGGGAGGACGGTCAGCGTAACATGGTAATCGATTGGTTTCAATTAGATAATTTTGGATTGCCAAGCAAACATTCCTGTGACTGATCCCCGTAATGGAGGCTCTAAAAGATAGGATAACAGGCACTGATAAATTTAGGCCAATATTGGGAAGCGGGATTTCGAGTAGTCGTTTTCTTATAACAGAATGACGCCTGCAAGACAACAAGAAATGGTATATTGTGTCTGCTTCGCCACAGAATGAGCATAATGGCGAGGGGACCAGACAAGACCTGGGCAGATAGAAGTTCAACGTATATATACGGCAACGCAACCTCGTGATGGTCATGCACTTCAGTTTTTTGTGTTTGGCAAAAATCTCCATGCGGTACTTGCTGACGTTTGTTTTCGCGTTCGTGTGCTCTATTTAGTATGACGTGCGTCTTGTACGTAGTAAACGGTTCTGAGACGTACTGAAGTGGTTTAAGTCGATATATGGCCGGACTTTCTGCTGGCGTTGAGGTGGACGGAGCACTCAGCGCGATGTGTGCGCGCATATTCGAGCCTACGATCAGCCTCGGAGATCAACTGTGCATTTCTGAATGTTCCATTCACTAATGTGACTTTATTGCAGTATTATACTTTAGTTCTAAACTGCAGTTTAGGAGCAATGAAACATACACGATTATCGTAACAGCGCGTGTACAGTTCTGCTACGATAGGAGCTGTGTTGTTATACTTTGACAAGCGTTCAAACTGTTAGCTGCATATTACATTGCGTGACTACTTGGTTCGGTGGATGAGGTTTCCACCCATGAACAAAATAGTTTGTTAGTAATAACAGCATACCTTACAGTGTGGATTAAGCTTGTTCAGCAAAACGACCGTTTACGAACTGCGCGAGCGTCCTAAGCAGTGGTACGTAGGTGCTGGATCACAGATATCTTTGTTCTGTATAGCGCATGGTCCAAGCATACGGCATCAATGTTTATAGATCTATAAACGCTCTATGCGCGACTACGCGAGGTCTTATTGCGGGCGTTAGCCCATTTTCTCTTCCTTTTTCGAGAAAGAGCATGAGAACAGATTCTTTTTTCGGTTGTGTTCGTTCCGTTCTCTACGACGAACTCGCCCGTATTAAGGAAATTTGATCTTCAAAAATAGCCATCGCATTCTTTTTATGCAATCCTTCTCCTATATTATGGTTTTACAGGGCAAAAAGGCAATGCCAAAGCACATAGCTTATATACGTATCATGCTGGTTCACCAACCGCAGTGATCGCTGTGTTGAGCAGCGCCGTCGGCCTCATGCAGGAAGGCTAGTGTAGACATATAGTGATTTCAAGCCAACTAGACGAAATGCGTCAGAACTACGCCGGTGTATCACAAAATTTGATAGCGCCTGCCGCTCAGATGTTTCGTGGTTGCCTTAAGTTGGTCGTACACGAGCATGTGCTCTTATGTTTTAGTCCGTACCCCAACCGATCAGATAGTGCGCAGATTTACCATTTAATGCTGGTAATACAAAGACTCCTGTTGTCTTCGTTGAATTAAAACCGATATACGCCATATAGTTCACAACACATACACACACCGCGGCTGATTATGCGCGTCAGATGTTTGCGCCCCCAAGAGATATTTCCCCGTACTGTAATTACCGATGCATCGAAAGGCTTCCCTGAGGACCTTATATGAACGTACACTGCGTAAGTTTCACAAAGTACGAGCTAAACCATCTCCAAACCGTTTCGCAGCATGCGACAGCAATAGTTTCAAGCAGCGCCGCGTCGGATCGCACAAGCCAGAGAGGAGGAAAGGCTCGCCGCGCGCCCTTTCCTCCTCGCCCAATGAAAAGGTCCATAGAGCGGCAGGGGCCGGCGTTCCTAAAGTATATCATGAAGGCGCGTAGACCACAATAATCTTAGTAGCGCGAATAAGGCCTTCTGAGCGGAGGCTGTTTGGGAGCACTGGCATAGAGATTTTAGTTCTAATAGTGGACGATTGTCCAGTTGATCCAGCAGCTAGCACATCACTCGCCCCTCGGCACCATAACATGGGCAGGCACAGAAAAAGTGTGCGAGCTGTGTGTATTGCACAGGGAGCTGCTAGACAATGGCGTCCACTTCAAGTTTTGTGACACTATATACTGAGGTCACGAGCTTCCCCCCGATACGTGGTACGCATAAATCCCTCTAGCATATGTCGGAGCGTGGCGTGAAAGAAAGTAAAGTGCACGCGCCATAGCATTCGTCAGGATGATGGCGTGCCAGAATGCAGACGGCTTTAACATTTCCGCGTGGTAACTGTCCAAACGTTACGTTTTGTTCAGAGTAAACTCAATCGCGTCAATATCCCGTTTTAAAGGCTCGAAACGTGCGCAAGTTACTGAGAGAGTGGTCGTACTCCACCACTCTAGAACTCTAGCGCGAAATTTCTATTGAATTTATGATATTGGTGACTTGAAAACTGCCTACCATAGGTAGGAAAAACTATTTCGTCTGCGTTAGGTGGGGTGATTAGGCGTGGTTTCTTCAGACGGCGCTAATGGCCGTCAATCGATGTTTGATCGAGGCCTTTTCAGCTCGTTCTATGGCCTGGAGTAGGGTGTCCATGCTAGAACTGCGCAGACGACTCCCACGCTTCAGGTGAGGGAGAGGTCATCAGGTTAGGAGGAGGCTTGTCCTCCTCGCAGTCCTATGTTATGTGATTAAGTGTTGGTAGATCTCCACAACATCTACAGAGTGGGCTCAGCCACGTGGACAGCGACGCACAGCCTGTGCTACGGCCAAGGATAACGCCCTACCTCTTCCTTCCTCTCCCTAGCGCGCCGCTCACTTTTCCACTTTCCCCGCTCTAGCTATCTTTTGATCACTTGACCTCCGACATCGGGCACGCTGGAGCATGGCGCAACTATTTGGCAAATTTTTCACAGTCTTTTATATTGCACGTTAACGCACGAGCATAATTGGTTGAATATATAATATTTCCTTCTATTTTACCGGTTGATCCATCAGCAACAATGCCAGACCAAGTCCTGACACAGTCAAAACTATCTGTAAAAGATGTCCTGTGCCGCGGATGGTATCTTCCCAATATCGAGAATTGTACTACGTTTCGCTTACGCTCAAGGGCCGACGGGCCGAATCTGGTCGGGCTGGGCCGGGCCCAAATCTTTCGGGCCCGGGCCAGGTACGTGTCCGGTTTGAATCTACCGAATCGGGCTCGGGCGGGCCGCCGCATAACACTGTTGGGCTCGGGCCGCACCCCGCCGGCCCTGAGTAACGTGATAGTCTGAGTAACGTGATATTTTCTCTCGGTCAATTTTCATCTTTGAAAAAGCTTTATTAGGAAATTAAGGTCAAGTATTTAACTGATATACGTATCTAAAGAAGTATTTTGCTCTAATATCTGTCCATGGATCAATCATTCCCAGATACGTTAAGGCAACGCAGAAAATTGACCCTGCATGAACACCGGTTATCGGTATCAGCCAGTTTACTACACTATGGATAGGTACGAATGAGACAACGATGTCTGTTTTCCTTCTTGGCTCGGTATATGCGAGGAACTGTACATTTAACGCTGCAGCAAGTTTCGTGGACGGTGAACTATAACGGTCCAATAAACTACGGTTTTACATGCACTTGTTCTCTGATACGAGCCTCTCTCCACAGTGTACTCGGGCAAAGAGAAACGCGCTCGAATAACAGGAAGCAGCATTTCCATATATCACGAGCAAATATTATAAAGCGGCTTAGCTATACTCACACGTTAGCCTAATACCGCAACGTCCCGCACCCTACCTGCGCAACATCTTGGACACGAAAGGCTAGTGCAGGGGGGGTGCCCACATTTCTCACTGCCATACACAGCCTGCTGTTAACACGATCGTCGCTGAGTCGTTAAGAACGACATCTTCGTTTGCTGCGGTTGCATTTAGGAATGTTAATATAGAGTCTATCATCATACGGCAATACCATTTATGGCGCTATAGACACACTTGCCGTGGAGGAGGAATAAACTTTATTTGTGGATAGCAGATTTGAGACCTAGGCCTCTCTACCTAGAAGACGGCCTCGAGCCCTTTTGAGTTGGTCTTCCGGTGCACAGCTGAGCAACGCGGTCCCCCACTGCTATCTGGTCTTGTTTATTTTATTCTGTGTGGGTGCACGAGGACAAGCCCAAACCATATATTGAAGGTCCACCCTTTCTTCGCGGAATCTACATCTATCCGTGTAAAGGTCCGGGCAGTAGCGGTAGCACGCCATCGGGTTCGGATATGTATCTAAGAGGCGCCATGCCGTCGCTTGCCGTCTACTCAGCGAGGAGTGTGCCGGGGGAAATGGGCCCTTCCCAATTTATAGTGTTTGGTGGTCTCGTTAAAGCTGGTCATCCGGTCTCTCTCCGTTCCCAGTATTTGTTGCGTGTCACCGGCTCGGCCCCTCAGTTCTCGACTCAGGTTGAGCGCTATTTCATTCCCGGGAAGGGGAATGTGAGGGTGCCCATATAATGTGAATGTCTCGATCTTCACGAAAGTTGTTTAAAATTTTCAACGCTTCCGGCGAGATTCTTCCTTTTGCATAGTTCTTGACGGCTGTCTTGGAGTAGCTTACTACGATGTTAGCCTCAGTGGCGGCGATTACCTGTGCTAAGGCAGCCTCCTCCGCCTTCCCTGTTTTTACCATGCCGTGTTCAAAAATTTTCGCGTACTGACCCGACATAGTAATGTGACAGGGGTTTGCAACGCCGTATGCAGTACTACGTACACTGCGCGTGTTCGAGCGTTTGTTGAACTTTTCGATACATTTGTTGCGTTATATTTGAACCGCTGCTATGGGGGGGGGAGGGGGAGCCACCGCCAAATCGGCTGCAATAATATCCATAAGATGAAATTAACGAAAGGAGCGAACAGAGAGCTATATTTAGAGTCACCTTAGTACTCTGATCAATTCATCAATTGAGGAGTAAATCTCAACGCATCGTTCAGTCTTTAACTCACTCATTCGATCAATCAATCGGTCCACTCTAATGGGCGCCCAGTAATATAGCTAAGGGACGCGGACCGAAGGATAGGAAAAGGAAACCTGATTTTTTTTTTCGTCCACGTTTTACCGGAGGCAATCTGCTCACGTAGAAGGAAGTAGGGAAAGTTTTGGGAGGGAAGGAAAGGAGAAGAGGTGCCAGTGGGGAAAGAGATGGGGTGGGAGAGGAGGCTGAGCTCGAAGTAGGGCAATGCCGTCCCTTATATCCACCTAGGGACGACGTGGAAGGGCGATGGGGGAAGAACAAGAGGCCAGAGGGAAGTAAACGCGCCCACAAAGGAGCACCATCTCGCTTTCCAATCAATCACACGGCTTTCGCTCGATCTGTGCGTGAGCAGCGCGACAGAGCGCCACGCTTCCAACCAAACGGATTCTCGAGCGACTTCGAGGAAAGAGGTCTACAAAGAGGGCGCCGCGATGGAGATTGGGTTTTTTGCGCACGCCCGGGCATCGCCTTGGCCCAGGAGGTGTCCAGACACACCGGACGCACGAATGCCTTTAATTTGCTGTAGAATCATCGCCCGCACCTTTTCCCTATTCCTTTTCGCTCCATTCTATTGGCTGCCCTACAGATCCCGTCTTTTATTCTCCTTCTGCCATTCATATTATCTTCTTTTTATCCGTTGCCTAGCAGAGATTCTAGTCTTTTTTTTTTTTTCGCGACTCAAACGACCTTATAGAAGGCATCTCGCTTGATGGAGGCCAGCGAGGATGGCATATACGTATACTCTAAGCGAATGAAAGGAAGACTTGCTTCATTATCTCCTTTTTGATTGTGTGTGCATCACTTTCAGCCCATTCTGATGCCATTTTTGACATTCGAAACATTAATTAGAGATGATCAAACGAGCTGCAGAACATTCCCTTTCGGCCCTTATTAACGCCAACTAAACAGTGCTGAAGTTTCGCCGTGAGCCCCGCCTACAGTGTGTCGCAATCTTCAGTCGCTTGTCTTGCGCCAAGGAGCGTTCTCTGGCAAGCCTCACTGGAGGTGAACTCCACAAATGGCTGGCTTCCCTGCACGGGAGAACAGAACACTAACACATGCCCATCATTTTAATTTACTATAAAGGTTACGATAGGTCAGCTTGATTTGGGAAATGGAGACCACCAGCAAATTCCAAAGCCTGGGCTTATACGAACTCGTAGGTGCAAGCAACTTGCACGAGTCAAACACAACGACATGAACTCAAATCATGTTTGTCCTTTTCTTGAAGTACAACGAGGGGCGAGTCGCGAGAAGCTGCACCAAGCAGCACAGCTTCACTAGGCAGTTGCCGCAATAGTAAGCAGCAGCACGGAGAAAATACCGGTGGAGATACTTTTAACGGAATGTTAACATTTGTGAGAAACAGAAACGTACCGGGTAACCATTTTTAAGTTTTCCGGAATAGTTAAAAATCGCCTATGAGATCGCATAATTCCTGTCGTTTAGCTGGATTATTAGAGGAGGCGGACATTACTAGCATGATAAATCGGAACGCATATTCATCTAGTTAACCAAAACTCGGCAATTAGCATCGTAACTTAAGCCACATATTGAAGCATGCGAATTGTAGTTGGTGAGCTTGCAAGACGGATCCACTTGAAATGAATCTCCAGGATGACACCAGTTTCGAGAAAGTACTTCCCAAAGTGTGGAACAAAATATGTGGACGTTCCAGTTACTCTTGTGCTTCAATGTATGAAATAGCGTTTTGTTAAAAAATAAGCGGAACAGTGCATTTTTATGGCTTGCTGATGGCGCGTATCTCCAAGCTGGCGTCATTCTGGAAATTCATTCCAAGTGGATACGCCTTGTAGGCTCACCGGCTATAATTCTAAACTTGCAATATCTGCAGTAAATAAATTACTTAAGGAGTCAATTATTGCATTTTCAATTAGTTTAATATGTTTGATTTCTCGCGCATGTAACGTCCACCTCTCTGAATAATCCAGCTCAAGGATAAAAAATATGTTATCTGCAGCAGGCAATCTTTAAATATTCTGGAAAACTTAAAAATAATCACTCCTACATATGTGCCAATTCATGCCATAATATACATATCAATGAAAGCATATAACTACACCCATATTCAGTTTCGCACTATGAAAAGCAGTACATACAAAAATTCAGTACATGTTCGTGAGATAGAAGAGTAGTTGAAATAGCAGCGATGTGCATGATATAAGAAAGTACAAAAAAAATTACTAATCTATTTCATCTAAAAGATACAAGAAACACGTCGTGCGTGCTCTTTCGCGAAATGCAAGTCCGCCAATCGATCAACTATCAAATCTACTTAATAAGTGTGGTAGGGTGTATATGTTACTGACTGTAAGGCATAATTATTTAGCAGGGTTTCTATATGTATCATTGAAAGCGTGCTGGAAAGCATTGGAAGGTTGGACACCTTGCGTTGATAGTGGAAAGAAGCGTTCATTGCAAGCTGTTTATTTCTAAGCGAAACTTATTTTTTGTGTTGTATATATGTTGTTTGTATGCATCAGCAATAATAACGCGAACGACAACAAAAATCACCGCCCAAGCACTCCATACTAGATGGTTAACCAGAGAAGCTGAAACGCGTGGTGCCGGTGTTTATCACTGGGTTAATCCCGACAGTTCAGTAAACAACGGCTTGGTAGGCTGCCGGATCCTGGGTACGTGGTTGCCGCTTGCGCTCGGCTACACGAGCCTGTTGTTGTGCCCGGGCTGCAGTATCGGCACGGCGTAGACGAGCTCGTTACCGGTTCTGCTCGCGGTGTTGCTGATGGAAAGTTGCCTGCTCCTCAGGAGTACGTATGACGCGTGGCCTACCCATTCGGAGCCGGAGAGAAACTGCTGCGCGCACGCTCGGCGGCGACGGAGAGCAACGATGTCACTATTGGAGCAATCAATCGCGCGCCTCTTTCTCTCTCTTATCGCGCATGCGCATGGGGTTGCGCCGGAGGAGTTTTCGGCGTACAAGCGACAGACGGGCAGACGAATTGGCCAGCCATATACATATTCGCTGTAAAATTGAGTATAGCCACGGAGCCACCCGGCAGCTTCCTGGCTATGGCGTTGCGCTGCTAAGCTCGAGGTCAAGATCGGGGGTTCTATCCCAGCCGAGGCTTCCGCGTTTCAATGGGGGCGAAATGCAAAAATTCTCGCGTGTGCCTAAGTTTAAGCACACGTTAAGGAGCCGTAAGGGGTCAAAGTAAATCCGGAGTCCCCCACGCCACATGCCTCATAATCATATTCGGCACCGGAAAACCCCCAGAATTTCATGTTTTTTTTTATCAGCTAGCCGCGGGTATCGCACTCGTTACAATGCTCCCGAATCGCACAGCGCCGAATGTACTAGATGCTAAAAGGCACGGCGGATTCGATCTGAGCCCCATACCATTCAGTACACTTTCGCAGTGATCAAGATAAGCAGGAAGAAATCAGGAACGAAACTTCGCCGAGAAGTAGATCAGGGAGGGGTTAGAAGTAAAATGTTTCGTGCGGCAACTTCCACTGCCGAGCTAAGGAAATAACCCAAGCTATAGGAGGCTGTGCCAACACCACCTGTATAGCACAAGGCCTGTTCACTCCGAGCCATGCCGTCATGCTATCGGGCCCGAAATTTCCATTGCCAAGACTAACGTGACGAAAGCGGTGACGTCAAAATCACGAAGACTTACTCGGCAGCATCCCCATTAGATTATAAGGCCGTCGCGTCAGGTAGCATGACGTTATGGATCGGAGTGAGCAGGCCTTGTGCTATCTAGGTGGTGTTGGCTGCACACGGCTGTTACGACCCGCAGCGGTATACTCAATGGTGGCCTTCACAAATAGCGCACACAAGAATAGAGACAAGTGGAGAGAAACCCTCACGCGGTGGCTATATTTCGATGGGAGTGGAATGTAGAAAGAAAAAAAAAATGCTTCTGTACAGTTACTTGTATGTTTGTTAAAGAGCATGGCAATATTACGCCAACTTATGTCGGATGCGACCCGTTTAACTTTAGGTGAAACGCATCGCCGCTTTTCGTGTCTGTCGCTTCGCCATGCAAACAATTTGACAGTCGACGCGTACCCTAAACGATGAAATCTTGTGTATATTGTTTCACTCTTTGAATCCTTTGCTTGGTTCTTCTAGCTTCGTTGATCTTTAATCTTTTGAGAAGCGGCACGTGGCATGTGCTGCGTTAGAGGGGATGCGTGAGTATACTCGACGGCTCCTCACAATAGAAAATATTCGCGCTGATTTCGTCCAGTCGCGTTTTCTGTTTGTGTGCTTGTTCTTGCGCACGCTCCTCGCAAAGGCAACCAATGGGCAACCGCAGCGCTCTGTGGTGTGTGGTTCTCTTCTGTGTGTGTCGTCCAAATGTTGCACAATCGAACCTCTAACAACCAGTGGGAACAGCTGATCAGCCTATTTTGTCACGTCGGTCGACGGCGATAGATCGACTGCAATTCACAAAGCAAATACACTATATATGGAGTCGTAAAAACATCACACGGCAACGATGGGGCTTCAATACGGCTATAATATTACTTGCGGGGCGTATAATCACGGGCGCAGTGCTCAGCTTAGAGTCCTGAAGTAAGTATGCTAAACGCGTTGACTGCACGCGCAACAAAAGCACAAGAGAATGTGCCAAGTTCACCGTCATGCAAGCCTCCTGCCTGATCCGTTGCTCGCTAATGCTCAGTAACAATACCAGTAAACATTAAAGGCTTGTCACTGGAGTATGCCTCCAATGATACTTTATGTCTTAAGGATATGCTACCACTGATATACTTCAATGATAGCGCGCCTGATATATCGTTTGACGTTCTCAGGCACGCCTACGATTGCTGATGAGCTCAGCCGGGCTTGTCTGTCGTCGCTGCGCTCGTGGAATTCAAATGCCATATAGATATGAGACAAATGCCCGTCCATCACAATGTCGTAATCGCCGAGAGGTATCCTGAACATCCCTGCACGACAAGAAAGCACGTACGGTCATGCGCGAGTAGTGGCCTTTGAAATTTGACACAGATGGTGTTTGCCTAAGCGCAGTCGGACGTTATGCACGGTTAGAAAGACAAGACATCGTTTCGTGCGTTGTCTTCGCATTCGGGCATGCACCCTCCACTTTACAGTCCACACGCGCATGCTTACGTCTTGGATGACATATAGTCGTCTAATTTCATTATAGTCAATTCTGTTACCACTCCTACCTAAGACTTGAACTACAAGACGGCAGCAAACACAACCTTGGCCTATATATTTGCCTTTCCACGGGCCTTTGCAGGTTAACGGACAGAGCAATAACAAGTGGAATTTGTGGTATGCATAAAATATACAACCGAAGAGACGCAACACCCACAGCATCAAGCGCTCTTTCAAAATACCCGAGTGAACTAGTGAACAAATGATTGAGTCAGCGGTTTTGCGTTTGGGTTGTTTCCTATACGCCCCCTGTTGAGTAGATTGGACCGCAAAAAGGATCTTCAATCTTCTAGCGAGATAAGCGCTCGGCAAATTCTGCGGAAGCAAAAGCTTATTCGTTACTTTTTCCCACACTGCTTTGCTTAATCCCTGCAATATTTCCGACCGGCATAACCACGCTCAGGCACCAGCCCACGATTCATGCCGCGTGAAACTGCACGTGGCATGAGCGTGCAGAGAACAGGACCAAGTCGTTCTGAGCGGCACGGATGCGGCCGCACTCTAAGTAAGCACAGCACTTTTTTGTACCCTGCGGCCGTACGCCATCGCTCATGAGCTACAGCCAACAACGCGCACGCTTTATTGCAGCCTGCCAAGTCATGCTACAGGCATGAGGTACCGCCGCCGAAGCGAAACGGCAATTCATTGCCGAAGCCCTCGCCGAAATTGTGCTTCGTGGTCTCCTCCGAAAGCAAGGAGGCCGTGGCCTCCGCGTTTCGCAGGCCGGACATAGAGAAAGGCATGCAACAAGAGGGGCACTCCCATAGAGGCCAGCGGGCGAATTGATTGTAGCACACCAAGCGGATGGGGTTAACTCCTTCCGTTTTCGGTTTTGGGAGCGCACATTTTGAACGCTAGCTGGCACGCGCTGCGCTACTCGGCGCATTTTTTTTCTGCTCAATCGCGCGTGATTTCGTTCATTAAAATGATTGCGAACGATCTTTACAAGCCTCCATCGAATCTGTTCCACAAGCTATTTCATAAAGCAGACGCAAAAGGCCTTGCAAATGAGGAAATGTTTATTCCGCTCAATATAAATGCTCGTTCCGGACGTTTTGTGCGTTCATCGAACGTTGTGGCATCAGATAAGCATAAGTAGATCCCGTACGAAGCTCCACCGGACGGCATCAGCTGCAGAAAGTAAATAGCAAGCACGTCTCATTTTGGTATTTAGACCTTATAGGAATACGGAGTGTCGAGATGAAACGTGCGAAAGTGGCGAATTGGCTGTATTACGAACAAAAGCAATTCGCTTTTACATACATAGTGTCCGACTCATTCCAAGCTGTACTATAGATTATGAAGGAAACATCTGATTTCCAAGAATTCCCCCATTCCGGGGCATTATTTCCTGCACTTTAACAGCACAAATGCAGGGGCGACTGCGCGTTTCCAAAACAACTTGGCCTCAGCCGACGCCATAGTACGCTACATACACAGAGGTGGCCACAACACAGGCTCTCAGCCAGACCATGCTAGATGCCCGCAGAATGCCTTCTACTCGCACTCAAGAGATGCGTGGGTGCAAAGCCTGTTTTCAGTCGTTCAGAAGACAGAATTTTCGAGTTATTAGTTCGTGCTCCTCGGCGTTGTCTTTTGTCCGTTTTGCCGGCGCAAGCAACGCACTCCAGTGTTATCACTCTTGGCAATCACTCGTCGCGTCCTCGACAAGCGTGAGTATCGAAAGAAGCTATATATTGCGGGGCCATACCAAGCGTCACAAACTTGTCTCACTAAGATTCAGTACACGCCAAACTGTCACCACGGCCGGCTTGCTTTTTTGGTAACTGCTTCACAGCCTCAGGCGCGGCGAGCATGCTTCAAAAGTATCCCAAAAAGTTACGAAATTAATTACAATAATTTTGGGCGTCAGAGAATGCGTCACGAACTTGCCCCAGTAAGATTCACTACACGCGAAACTGCGGCACACATGCGAGCTGCTTTTCCCTAACTGCGTCACAACGCCGGACGCAGCCACTGTGCTTGAAAAGTACCCCAAAAAGTAACGAAATTAATTACTACAATGTTCGGGGTCAGAAAAAGCACAAAAACATCTGCCGGTAAGATTTAGTACACGCGAAACTGCGTCACACGGCTGAGCGACCGAAATATAATAATGTTGGGACTCCTAGAAACATCTCCCAGTATGAGTCGTTAATTCAAATTAACTACGCCTTGACGGCCGAGCTTTTTTTCGCTAACTGCGTCACAAGTCTCGGTTTCGCGCCGTAAAAGCCAAAATTGCTTGAAATGCGTCCCAAACTCAAACAAAATTTTTCACCTTGTAGTCCAAAAGCACAGTGCTGCCATGTCGAAGTGCAGAAGAAAGGCAAGAATACGCCGGCAGCCCAACAAACATGCTACATCCAAAAGAGATGGGCTGCCGAGCAGGCGAGTTTCGCATGCGCAGCCGGCCTCGCTCGCTTCGGTGGCACATCTGGCGCATGACGCATCATAGGGGGCGTCTGGCGTGCCGCTAGCTTGTTGCTAGGGAACGCAAGAACAATAAGTCGCAAAGTATAACTTAATTTATACGCAAAACTTTTTAGTTTTAGCGGGAAAGAAAAAATAAAATAAAACGCTGTCTGTAAGTTCATTATACATTGTTTTTTTCCGATGCTCTCGTTAATTAACGAATGGGGTTGACACTAGGCGTGACGTGTTTCCTGTTGCCAGTTTTCGCTGAGTGCCCCTCTTGTTCAGGCACAGTAGGTGGCAAGAGCGCCGAAGAAGGAAGACCCCAGGCCTTCTCACCGCAGCCGCGTCCACAAAGAGACTGTCGTTCTAGGAGGGACCAAGAGCCAGTCCAAGGTTGAAATGATGTCAGAGGCTTCGTCGCACTTCAGCGAGCCTTCTTCACACACCGCTGACACAGACTTGCAAGCGCTCCAGAAAGCCGAACCCTCCACGTTCGGTTATCCGTTCGAAGAATTGACAAAACACGAAGGTTCCATATGGTCAACAGGAGGAACAGATCTTCATCAGGAAGCAATAGCGCAGGGACTTCCCACCTCTCCAAAAGCTGGAAGCAGCAGCTTCGTCTGCGGCGACGTGGGGGAACAGGCCCGCCCAGACAGCCTGAGTTGTCCGTCTGTACGCCTTGGCTACCTGCGTTGGCCACTCATGCAGCCCCCTGCTGCTCCTTCGAGTCACTACGACACAGGCCATCTAGAACCCTTCCCTGAATGCAAGAACGGCAAGGAGGACGATGATGACCGCAGCAGTGCGGACGAGGGCGCTCCAGCCCACCGCTCCAGAATAGCGGGTTCTGTGACGTCCAAGGCGACATTCAAGCGGCAAGCAGTGAGGCCAGGAAGCCAGGCTGACCCCGGAAATAACCGGCAGCTCCGCTTGCAAGCTAAACAAGCACGTTTCAACCTCGTGGCGAAACGAATCGTCACTGACGATGCCGTGTTTCTGACGTCGCGGGCTCAGTCCCCTGGTCGCGACCTGCTGTCGAAGATGCAGAAGTTAGCTCTTGGCCGCGCTGCCCGAAATTCAAGGCTGACTTGCAATCAAAAACTGTTTTGATATCAGAAACTGGCGCGTGCACTCCAAGGAGCCCCCCTTCCCTCCTCCCTACAAAAAAAAAAAAAAAAAGCGGGGAGGGGAGAGTGCGGCGCGACTACGCCGAACAACCTGCAAGAGGGCGGACCGCTGCGTTGGAGCCAGCCTGAGGTGCGCAGACATTTTCCCACGAAAATGTCTGGAATCCTGAAACTTTAAGAAGAAAGCCCCCTTCGGTCTCCAGTAAACTGATGAGCGCACAGAAACAAACCAGGGTCTCATCCACCAGAGGCGCAGCGAAGCACAAAAAAGCGCTTCGCCGAGCACCACCGGATGACGTAAGAAAAGTGTAGCATAGAGAAAGGATTTCAACAAGAGGGGACACTCGGCGAAAACTGGCGACAGGAAATACGCCACGCTAGTAATAACTCCGACCGTATGCTGCCGCGAGCGTGGAAAAAAGAGGTGAAATGAAGCTAACATTGTTTCATTCTTTTTTGTTTCCCGGCCAACCTAAAAATATCTGCGTATAAATTAAATTATTCTTAGCGTCTTACTTTTCTTCCGTTGCCAAGCGACATGCGAACGACGCACCAGATGCATGCGTCATTCGTCAGACACGCCGCCGAACCGAGCGAGACCGCAGCTCAGCGTTGGCCTGTTCGGCGACCCGTCTGCCTGCTTTTCTATTTTTGGATTTAGCCTGGTTTGGTGGGTTCCCGGCGAATTCTTGCATTCCTTCTGCACTTCGACCCGACACCACTGCACTATTGGACTACGGCAAGGTGAGAAATTTTGTTCAACACTCTGCGACGCATTTCAAGCAGCTATAGGCTTATACGGCACGGAACCTAGATTTGTGACGCAGTTAGCGAAAAACAGCTTTCGGCCGTCGTGGCGCAGTTACGTTGAATTAATGACTCGTATACTGGGAGATGTTTGCGACGCTTTCTAGGAGCCCCAGCATTATTAAAACTTATTTCGGTAGTTTTTGGGAACGCTGGTCGCAGAAGGCGCTGTGATGCAGTTTCGCGTAAGGTCCCTGAATAAAACGTAAAGGTAGCGGCATTCCTTCTCACCCGGCCTCTCCTTCTCCTGCCTTCTCGCAGCTCGCTCTTTCTCTCGTAGCTCGCCCTCGCAGTTGGGCCGTTCGCTCGGAAACCGCCCATAGACTTACGCGAGGTGAGACATCAAAAATTGTTGTTAGGTGTTTGCGCATGAATGTTTATACCGGCTGCAGTTAAAGCTTGATTATTGTGTGCTGTGCTAGCAGTGACGATGGAACGCTATGAAACTGGCGGAAGCAGATGTATTTTGCACTTTTTCAGCGCGCAACTGCGCGCTTGTTTTGTGGCTCCGGGTTGGCTGCCCGCTTCCAGTTAGAAGGCTTTTGAGGCTAGCTTTGTGGACGAATTCCTCTTAGTGTCGAGTACTAGCACAAAAATCTGAATTCTTTGTCTCGCCAATGATGCACACGTAATGCACACGATGTTTATATGGATGCCAGAGCTTTGTTTGAGTGTTGTCGTCCACTGCCATGCATTGTGCTCGTAGGCAAGAACACTGTCGCGGCTTGCACAGATCAACCCGCTTCGCGAGTTATTTCTATTGCATTGATCAGATTCTTTATTTGGCTTTCTGAAGACACTTGCCTGGTGTGAAAGGGCTGCGATGAAGGTTTCGCCGGTACACGCCGAAGGCGATGCCCTCGCATGTGTGCAGCACTATGTAGCTGCCAATTCAACAACTCGCATGCGTTGGCGCTGCTCGAAGTGCGTACGTACGTGTACCCAATCAACTGCCGTGTGTGCAGCTTTATAATTTAATCATCTTAGTACCGTGATGACCGAACGCAAGGCGCGTAACGTATTCACCTGAATAACGCGAGCGTCATGTAGAAACATGGGCGATCAACGCAGAGCATCTCAGCTATTCTCGCCGTTTCGTCATGACGCTGGCATCTCTTTATGCAGTGAAACTGGTCCTATGCTTTTATGACGAACTGGTGCCGTTGGCTCTCAAGCGCAAACTTCACAGTGGAACCTGTAGGTCGGAAGAAAGTTACATTGAAATCGTTTCCATCACTGAGCACTTCCCGCTTTACGCAGTTCCAAGTCAATATGAGCCGACAAACTCGTGAACTACTTTATCCTGCCGATAAGGCGAAGCGGAGAAAGCCTACTCATAATAGTAAAAAATCATTTGCACTGGTAGTCAACAGCTTGTCCTCGCAAAATAATGTGCAGCGCCTAACAAAAGCATGGACTGACAAAGCCACGCACTCTCAGTACTACAATACCACGTGTTCTTTTCTAGCACGACATATGACAGAACACAGCCTACTCATTTCATAGCTTCATGCACCTGTTGACGATAGCGCGATCAGGAAAATAAATCTGAACGATCATCGCGAATAGAACCCGTGCATAAGCTCACCCACGCCTGAGCTCCGTACGCGGTCAACAAAGAAAAAAAAAGCTCCGTTTGTACACGTTTGCACCTCCAGTACTATCAAAATCAATCCATAACGTAAAACAAACCGAAAACTGTGTTCTTCAATGACGCGGTTAACCACGAAACGTAGCCAAAACATCCGAAAGCCAACTGTCATGGTGGCGAGTGCGCCAAGACGCGGAAAGGAAGAAAAAATAAAAGGCGCGAAAAATACCACGTCATGGCGCTCAACCAATTGCGAGACGCAGACCTTCTCTTGCCTCCTCTCATGCTCCTCGGAGCAGCGGCGGCGGCAAGGTAAAAGCATGTTGCTACCTTTAATTTTTATTCAGGGACCTTCGTTTCGCGTGCACTAAATCTTACTGGGGACAAGTTGCTTTCTCTAACCCCCCAACATTATTGTAACTAATTTTGTTACTTTTTGGTGTACTTACAAAGCGCAGGGGCCACGCCTGGCGTTGTGAAGCAGTTAGCGAAAAGCAGCTCGGCTGTGAGGCGCAGTTTTTTCGCGTTTATTGAATCTTACTGGGACAAGTTTGTGACGCTTTCTCTGACCCCCAACATAATTGCAATTAATTTCGTTGCATATTGGGGTAATTGTGAGGCACACTCCCCGCGTCTGTCGTGACGCAGCGAAAAGTAGCTCGGCCATGGTGACAAAGTTGGTTTGGCGTGTACTGACTGCGACAAGTTTGTGACAATTTTTATTGCCCCGCAACAAGTTAAACCTTCTTTCGGTACACATGGTTGTCGAAAACGCGACGAGCAATTGCCAAGAGTGATGGCACGGGAGGGCTTGTGCCGGCAGAACACGCAAAAAATAACGCCAAGGAGCTCAAACACCAGGAACATTTAACTCAAGTTCCGTCTTTTGAACGACTGAAGACAGGCTTTGCACCCACGCATTTTTCCAGGAATTCTGTGAGCGTCCGGCATGCTTTGGTTGAGGGCCTGTGTTGTCGCCACCTCTGTGTTCGTAGCGTCCTGTCGCGTCGATTGTAGCCAAGTTCTTTTGGAAACCCGCAGTAGCCCGTGTATTCGTGCTTTTAAAGTGCAGGAATTAAGGCCCGTGAAATGGGGGAATCCTTGGAAATAAAATGTTTTCGTGGTATGTACGGTATTGTTTGGTATGAGTCGGGCATTTTCTACGCCGTGTATGTAAAAGCGAACTGCTTTTGTTTGTAATGCCGCCCATTTTCCACTTTCGCACGTTTTCTCTTTACACGTAGTATTCCTACAAGGGCTAAATACCAAAATGACACATGCTTGTAATTTAATTTTTTTTCAGCTGACTTCGTCCGGTCGAGATTCGTACGAGAACTACTGCTGCTTACCTGTTGCCACAACGTTGGATGGTTGCGGGAAAAGCCCGCAACGTGCATTTATATAGAATGAATAAACATTTCCCCATTTCACAAGGCGTCTTGCGTCTTCACATATATTGCGTCTTCACATATACGTCTTCACGTGCACATATTCGATGGAGGCTTGTGATCGTTCGCAACAATTTTTACTTAATAATAAAACGAATTCGCACGAAGAGAGCACGCGGTCGAGCTGTAAAAGAAAAAAAAAAAAAAACAAAGGACACGTCGATCGGCGTAACGCGTACCAGCAAGCATTCAAAACGCGCTCGGACAAACCCGAAACCGGAAGTGTCTCTGTTATCGCCGGTGGCTTGGTGCGCTGCAGTCAATTCGGCCGCTGTGCTCTATGGGAGTGTCCGCTCCTGTTGAATTCTTCCTCTAAGAGTGCAGTTTGTTTCCAGGCGATGCCGCGACTACCCTGGTCACGTGATCGGTATGAGCGATTGAACAGCGCGCATGAGATTAAGAAGCAACAACCTGCGCCACAGGGAAGTAATGAAAGATAGGATACAATGCTTTAGCTCCTCACATTTAGATTTTACGTTTTCTTTTCCTGTTTTGTTCTATCGCTTACCTCGGCCATTTTTGATGCATGCCCGTGTATGAATGCACGTTTTTATGCGTGCAACAAAACTGGATGTCCTACTCTTCCGGCTTCCGTCGACCTCAACCTGCCTTTTGGTGAGAGTCTGTTTAAAACCGTGTAGGGTATCATTCGGTTTGTCGCGGAACCAGCGCTAACGGCATTTCAGGTGTTTCGAAATGAATTTATGTGGGCGAATACCCGATAGCCTATCTGCGCGACTAATACGCGCGAGTGTCTTAGCCGAGGCAGCGCTCGTGGAAGGTCGGATTAGACATGAAGCCCCAGGGAAAGTATTTATCACTTCGGTATCGATGTTAGGCAAATGCATGAGTTACTAATATACGCTTTTCGAAGTAACGCATTAAAAGTGACGCAAACGGTTTTATCGGTGTGTCGAACGTTTTTTTAAAATGTATTATGCCGTACGCAGTGCGGCGTGGCGAATGCTGCAACCACCGGGTAGACAGGTAGAGCGTCCGTTTGCTAGGCGCTTCTGGTTATGTAGAGATGGGTGTGAGCCAGCGCCGCCGCCGTTATAGGGCTGGCTGCCTGCTAGCGTTGCGACCACGTCTAAACTCTGATTTTGTTCGTTGTTCACCAAAGTCTCCATATATATATATATGTGCGAGTTATAAAAGCGGCTTTTCTGTTATCTTTCGTTTTTTTTTAGATTTAGACAAATGGGAAGGCAGGCTACATGACAGGGGGCTATCCTAAAATCTCAAGTTCGTTACTAAAGCAGGGATAAAAACACGTCAGAAAGCATCCTCGGGATGACCATCGACGTCAATGCGATCAGCATTTAAACAATGTAGCGGCGCATCGTATTGCCACCACCGAAACGTGTTATGTACAGGCGCCGACAAAAATGGTATGCTCCACGCAGATTGCTACTGCAGTGGCGTCGCCCGTCATTTTGGCGAGCTGAAGCACGAAACATTGACACGAGTCAAGCGACATGCTTGCAGAAAATAAAGGGCACCCATTGGCTGTCTCCATCGCAGATGCTGCCTGTAGATGGCGTTGCGATGCAGCTTGCCGTTGCTCCGGCTCCCGCTGCGTGGAGCATACCACTTTTGTCGGCGCCTGTACGTGACGTGTACCACAGCCGGGCTGCTTTCTCGAGCTGTTGCTGCTGCTGATGATTATGATGGCTTGTTTGCATCCCCTTTGAAATGGGGTGGTGATAAATAGTCCCCTGGCCTGCACGAGGTAATCAGATATGTTAAACATGCTTTTTGTTCTATCATTTTTTGTACGCACCTCCTTAACCTTTCTAGACATCCTAAAGGCTGCCTTCATGCACACGCTGTGCCATTTAGCGCACCGCCGCGAAGTCCACGCGTAACGCTAGTATGAATATATATTCAGACAAGATTGCTTGAATATATATATATATATATATATATATATATATATATATATATATATATGATGTGGATTTGATTCCGCCCACCACCCGAGAAAATTGAAATAATTTTTTTTTCTTTTTATGGAAGAGCGGTACATAAGCAGTTGCATGTCCCTAGTGAAAGAGGATCATTGAGGAGCCAGTGTCCCGTACGCGAGTTTACAATTGCTAGTAAGTACAGTAGGGCGTAGCACATGCGGAGGCACTGGACGTTTTGGCGTATGCGCGAGTAACACGGGTGCGAGAGAAAATGTGGGGGCTTTTGCTCATTCAACTTATCTATTTATTTATTTATTTTTTTATTTATTTATTTACTTATTATACCTCAAAGGCCCCAGAGATGGAGTATTACATGAGGGACGGGCTTAGTTTAACAAAGCAGTAATTCGAGAGCAGCTTCGAAGTGATAAGCGTCGGAGTGGTGCGTGACGTCGACAGACAGACCATTCCAGTCCCTGGTGGTTTTGACAAAATATGATCGTAGATGAGAGGTAGTCTGCGCCGGGGGAGCATACACGGCTTTGCTGTGGTTAATGTGGCTGGACTGACGATGAGCTGTAATATAGCTGAAATGTGGAGTGGTGAATGATAGAATTTGTGAAAAAGGCACAGTCTAGAAATAAGACGTCGCGATTCTAGATTAGTAAGACCGGCACGGGTTTTTAGTTCAGACACGCTTGCATGATAAGAATATTCAGACTAGATAAACCGGGCTGCACGGTATTGAATTGATCCCAGTGTATTAGATAGGTTATGTTGATGAGGATCCCAGACAGAGCATGCATATTCTAACTTAGGGCGGACATATGTAACATAAGCTAACAATTTTACTGATGGGGGGGCAAATCTTAGGTTCCGGCGGAGAAAACCGAGGGTTCGATTCGCAGCATTGGCTAAATTAATGACATGATGTGAGCAAGTTAGGGTAGTTGAAAAGGTTATGCCGAGGTATTTATATGAGTCTACGGATGAGATTTCGGCGCCTTATATGGTGTATTTCCCTGATTGGTGATGCTGTCTGCGATGGAAAGAAACTAGCGAGGTTTTTTTAGTATTTGAAGACATCAACCACTTGTTACACCATAATTCAATGCGTTTTAGGTCATATTGAAGCAAATGCATGTCTGAAGTGTTAGTTATGCGTCGATAAACTACACAATCGTCTGCGAACAATCGAATGTTAGAAGAGATCTCAGTAGGAAGATCATTAATGTAAATTAGAAAGAGTAGTGGTTCCAGAACTGTGCCTTGTGGTACGCCCGAAAGGACAGAAGATTGTTTAGACGACTGCATGTTAGCAAATACAAACTGCTGTCGGTTAGTGAGAAAGCTACGTATCCAGTCTAGTACAAATGGATTAATCTTGAGACGGGAAAGTTTTAGGAGTAGCCGTTCGTGTGGAACTTTGTCAAATGCCTTTTCAATGTCTAAGAAAGTCGCATCTACAGGTACGTTCAAGTCGAGGTTAGAGCTTAGATCATGAAGAAATAAAGCTAGTTGGGTGTCACATGAAAGACCTTTACGGAAGCCATGTTGAACAGGATGAAAGAGGTTATTGGATACTAAAAAGTTTACGATCTGAGAGTAAATAACATGCTCCACTAGTTTGCAACAAACACTGGTGAGTGAAATGGGACGATAACTAGAGCACAACGATGGAGGACCTTTTTTGGGGAGTGGAACAATCTTGCCTACTCTCCAGTCTTACGGCACCCCTCCTGATGACAATGATTGCTGAAAAATAGCACATAACATCGCGCTCACATTTGTTTTGGTGTTTTTCAGCATTTTAACATTTATTTCATTGACATCAGACGATGATGTAAGTTTTAATGAATCAATTAGTTTCTCAATGCCGTAAGGACAAAAGGTAATATCAGGCATGACAGCATGATCCGAAAGAGGGAAGCGAGGTAATATGTTAACAGGTTCAATTGTGAAGAAGGAAGAAAAAGTACGGTTAAGTTGTCCAGCAATTTCGCAATGGGGAATACGATGGTTTTGTTCATCAAACAGAGCTAATGGCTGGGAGTTATTAGGGTTAATAACCTTCCAGAATTTTTTGGGGGTTATTTCTTAACATAGACGGCAGCGTTTGCGAAAAAAAAGTGCGTTTTTCTTTATTTGCTAGAGCTCCGAATTCTTTTTCTGCAAGGTAATACTTATTCCATGCGCCTGCGTTGTTAAACCATTTAGCCGAGCGAAAAAGCCTTTTCTTTTTATTGTTAAGACGCTTTAGTGTGATATTAAACCATGGGGATGACTGTTTTTCGGTTAGGGTGATAACGGGTACGTATCTCGCGAACACATCGAGCATTTTGTTTTTAAAAAGCAGCCAGTTAGTTTGGACAGAACGCATAAAAAACTGGTGTGGAATGAAGGAACAAAATGGTGCGAGTTCCATGTTAATTGCCGAGTAATTCCCTTTGTCATACAGTCTGATCGCTTTGGTTATCTTTGTAGGTTGTGTAAGCTGACAGGAGTACGATGCATGGACTATGGAATGATCACTAAGACCAGGCAGATGCATCATAAACTTTGTCAGGATCAGAAGCAAAAATGAGGTCGAGTATGTTAGAAGAATGAAAACTTTGACGTGTAGGTTCAGTGACAAGCTGCGTTAATCCAAAGGTTAGGCATGAGTTAACAAAATCGCTTTCGGTACTGTGTTGCGAAGTTGCTGATGTTAGGTTAGTCCAGTTTATGGCGGGAAAGTTAAAATCACCGAACAGTAACATCGGAGAGTGGTGATGCAATTCAGTTACCGAACGTAATGTTTCGTGGAATTCTGCAACAAAGGTCTGCAACAATTCTGCAACACTGCCTAGGCACTACGAAGGAGTTTCTTAGCGCATGTTCTATGCATTGGTCCCTAGGCGTGCAGACATTGCGGAGTGGGGTCGAGTTTGTTTACGCTGCGATACTGGCTGGCGGCTCGGTGAAAGAGGTGATAACATCGGAGATGTTTCCGTGGGAGCAGTAGGGACCGTGGAAGAGGCCGGTTCGCATAGGTTGAAACTCTACAAGGCAGAGCGCCTCAACAACCGCGGTTGAACGCGAGTGGCTGAAAGGGCGCCGGTGATGCTCGACGCGCCTGCAACCGCTATGAGAATACGCCGTGCCCCCTAACGGGTTTTACGCTAACCTAACCTAACGGTAACCTAACCTAACGAGGCCGAGACAGAAAGACAATAGTGCTCACGACGTAACCGTTGTGAGAATACGCCGCGCCACCCTAACGGCTTTTACGCTAACGTTATCCAACCTAAGCTAACGTGGCCGCGACGTAAAGACAATTATACGCACGGCGTAACCGCTGTGAGAATACGCCACGGCACCCTAACGCCCTTTACGCTAACCGAACGTAACCTAAGTTAATCTAAACCTAAGCTAATCTAACCTAACGTGGACGAGAAGCAAAGCCAATAATCCTAACGGCGTGACATAAGGCGATCGCGTTAAACTGTGGTTGTTAAGGCGCTGTGCGTCTGCTTCACTCAAACGGGACCACTCAAAAATGCTCCTGAAAAAGTCCAGGAGAGCAGGCCCGGCCTATACTACGGCCCCTATCGCTCCCCGGGGAAAAACAATGACGTTTTTTTTTGAAGGTAGATGTGCCCTCAGGCACGACAAAGTCCGGCATGACTGGCATGACTGACTGAAGTACGACATCATCCGGCATGACTGACTCAGCACCAGCGTCGCACGCGTGAGAAAGTCTATCGGACGCATCTTCCCACACAGCGGTCACCAAATTGGGCGTCAGTGCACGCTGCTTCACCTGTTTCGCCGCGCCGGCAGCCAGCGTCCGAGTGTAAACAAACTCGACCCCACTCCGCCATGCCGGCACGCCTAGGCACAAACGCACGCAACACGCACGAAAAAAAAAACTTCTCCACTGTAGTTCCTAGGCAGTGTCACGTATTCAAGAAGGAAAGGCCCCCAGGTTCTCTCTCTCGCACTCGCTCTTACTCGCGCCTGCGCAGAAACGTCGAGCAGCGTGCCCCGCTGTACCTACTAGCAATTGTAAATATGCCTCGATCGCCGTCTCCGACGAGACGTTCATCCGAGGGATCGCCAGCCGTTTGTACACAGGCGCGAGTAAGAGCGGGCATGAGAGAGAAAATCTGGGGGCTTTGGCTCCTTGAATATATGACTCTGCCTAGGCACTACGGAGGAGGTTTCTTAGCGCATGTTGTATGCCGTTGTCCCCTAGACCTGCCGGCATTGCAGAGTGCGGTCGAGTTTGTTTACGCTTCCCGCTGGCTGCCCGCGCAGTGAGGCAGTGGGCACGGACGCGCCATTTGGCGACCGCTGTTTCTGAAGGGGCAAGATTCTAATTGGTGTTCTATAACTCGTGTGTCCCTTCTTTCGTTGCGACGATAGACTGCATTTTTTTACAAGCACTGCTCCAGGAGGGCACATGTGCCCGGCAAACGGAGGCCACAGGAGAACTCCTGATGTTATAATAAAGCAGGCGGCGCAGGATCTCCAGCGCACCCAAGGGGTAGCGGGGGGATGAAAGCTGGAAGCAGGGCGCACCGTGGGTTGGAGCCGCGGAGGCCGAAGCGTGCCAGGGTGTGTTCGCATAAAAAAATGTCTGTCAGCGATAGCGGACGGCCGATTTTTTATGCGAACATTTGGATTTGAATTACCTCGGTAGCCAACACTGACCTTATATCATTGCATTGCACGAAACCTGGTTATCAGCAGAAAAGGCATTTCATCTAAGAAATTATAGTACATTTCGCTTAGACCGTCTCTAATGGTGGCGGCTTAGTTATCTTTATCTCTTCAAAAATTGCGCACCGGGCTAAAATGGCTTACTAGCTTATGACTCCAACATGTACAGAATCAAGCCATTCGCATTCTCACCTGGAGCAACCGACGTTCACATGTTACTGATCTGTACCGGGAACTGCACATACTGAATATTGACAATCTAACCAAATTTGATGTCTGCACATTTGCTTACCAAGCAGTTAAAGACCATAACCTTCTCAAATTTGTTCTTATCCGACACCTTACTAACTCAAATATTACGCGCTTTTCCTCCAATAACAATTTTATACTCCATTTATTTGTAGTAAGTCACTTTCCGCAATAGATCTCACCTTCGCTAGTACTAATTTGTCTATCTCCACATGGGTTTGCTTTAAACTCGGGCACAAGCAGTGACCATCTTCCCATTCTTTTTGAGCTCTAATTATGCCCATTGACTCAAATTACTATGCATTCAAACACTTTTGTTAATTTCAGCACATTCAAAAAGGTCTTACACATGACTTTATCGAATCAACAATGGGATAAGGAAGAAAAAAATGTCATTAATTTATTTTCTGTTTTAAAAGATTCCGTAAAAAAAGTCTCAATTGACTGTGCGCTCCATCAAAAGCGGCTCTTCTAACCCTTGGTGGAACGCAGGGTGCTCACGCTATTACAGGATAAGAAAAGCAGCGTTGCAAAAACTACCTCATAACCAGTGTCCTAGCAATTGGAGAGACTATAAGCTGGCGGCAGCAACATTTAAAAGAACCGTTGGAAATGCGAAAGACAACTTTGATTGCGAGCGCTTCGAATTTCTTTCACAACAACAAAAAGCGCTCATTCAATTTCTGAGAGATAAAAAGGTCCTTCCGGCACAAATAAACGTCGACTCTGTGGTTCCAACATTCTGCCAATTGTCCAAATTACTGGAAGATACTACTAAAGGGCTAGAATGTCGCTTTAAGTCAATTTTGCCCAATTACGCTACGCCGCCTACTCATGGCGAAGATTTCGAAGCAGTTAAGATTTCGGAGCTGGAAAACGTACTAAGCCATTTTGCTAATTCAGTGCCACGCCCCGATGGCACTACTACGGTAATAATAAAAGCTTTGTTTAATATATCATCGCACGCATTACTCACCATGGTAAACCATTATATCAAGAATTTGTGGATTCCCCCGCAATGGAGACTTGCAAAAGTTTCCCATTATTAAAAAAGCAAGGTGCCGGCTACGAATTAGATAACATTAGGCCAATATCTCTTACACCTAACCTAGTAAAACTCGTCGAAGGTATCTTACACGACCGCATAGAAAACATGATTTTGAGCCCATGCCAAATTGGCTTCAGACGTGGGCGCCCGTTTTGGTGTGTCCATGTCGACCTAGAAAATCGTATTCAACTGGCTCTGTGTCAGAAAAAACTATGAAGCCTTAGTCACTTTGGATATCAATAAGGCGTATAACAGCGTAGAACATATAAACCTAATAAACGCGCTTCAGAATGCTGGTGTGCCAAAATATTATCTCGTGTGGGTTTATGAATTTTTAAACGGCAGGGAATTTTACTGCTCTCTACGCGGATTGTCTTCATTAAATTATCAACATTCAAGAGGTCTACCACAGGGACCAGTCCTATCACCATTGCTGTTTAATGTTTTACTGAGTACTGTGCCTTTGCAACAGGATGTGCATGTGTGCTTATACGCCGACGAAATCGCATTTTTTTGCTGTATCTGTAGACTTACATGCTTTTTACCAAACTCTACAGTCTTTTATGAGCCACCTAGAAATGTGGATTGATGGTATTAACCTCTCTCTCAATACAGAAAATGTGCCGTCCTAGTTTTCCCTCAAAGCGTTCCTGTGAAAATTTCAGTTCTTTATCGACATGACAGTATCCCACAGGTGAATTCACTTAAACATTTGGGTGTAATGTGCACCGAAAAGCTTAATTGCAGTCCGCATATAGAGCATATTAGCTCAAATGGAGCACGCGCAGTAGGAATGCAGCGTAGACTCGGCAGCAATCGAACAGGGTTCTGTCGGCATGTTCTCATTATGATCTATTGGATGTATGTTCGCCCGATAATAGAGTTTGTTTGCGTTTTGTTTTCTGGCGGACCTGCATAACAAATTCGGCCTCTAATTCTATTAGAACGAGAGGCATTATGTGTATGTCTTGGGCTTCCTAAATTTGTCGCTAACGACATCTTATATCAAGAAGCACGCCTGCCTTCCCTTATGCGATTTCATATCCTAACAGTACAAACTTTTCTACAGATATATGCATCACCACAGAGGAGATCAGAATATGTTTTTGTTAATGAACCCGCCTCATTTTTTAACGATCAGTGGTATCGCTCACGTTGCCCTCAAGTTGTTTTCGCACAAAAACTATTGGACCCATTAAATGTTCACCTATGCGAGGTGGTTTTACTGAATCCTTCGGTTCCAGATGCTAAAATTGAATTTGATGATATTTACAAATAATGCTAAACACCTTCCCTATCAATATCTGAATAGTATTTTGGAAGACCGCTTTCCACACCTGGATACAAAGAATAGGCGGCTGTGGGCATTGTATCACCACAACTAAATTGGTCTTTTTGGATTCGGCTACCTGACTTCACGCCTATCTTTCAGGAGGAATTATTGACTTAGCTTAGCTTAGCTTAACTTTACGCAAATTACCATCGTCTCTGTCATCGGCCGTAATCTTAACTGATTGCCTGTCTGTCTGCTCTTCACTAACCATACCCAAATTGTCAGATTCATTAAAAACTTTCTATTATCTTCTGCCAAGACACTTACGTCTCGTTCGTTTAGTGGGGATGCCAGGCCACAAAGGTCTAGCCTTAAACGAATATGCAGATACACTCGCAGTATATCGCAGCCCACGATGGCCCTATAATCCCCAGTTTACCTTCGTCAGATTTCATTACTTGGACGCGATTCAGAAAATATACTACTACAAATAACCTCGCGCAATCATCATTGGCAACATCTGATTTCCCGGATCTTAGTTTTCCTTGTAACAGCAAAAGGTGCTTCTCTAGAAAAATTGGAGTAACGATTACACGATTACAACACTACGGTGCCGAGTCCCCCCACTGAACTTTTACCTCTACAGGTCTGGTCTGGCTATATCGCCTTTGTGCCCTTTATGCAATGAGAATGAATCTCTGGAACACTTCTTTTTGACATGATGCCGTGTCATTATTCAACGAAAAACGATTTTTAGAATAACCCTTTCAAAAGCTTGGCTTGAATTTGACTCTTCCTGTAACTCTTTCCTTTGGAGCTACCGTACTGGGTTACAGCCACAGGAACGTTTGTGAAGCCCTCTGCATCTTTCTACACGAGGCAAAACAAATTGCACGTTACAGTTCTTCTAAATACTTATTATGCTCACAAAATTCACAAAATATCTAGATAATTGATTAACCATTCCTCTAAAAGTAGACGCTTTAAATCCCATTTGCAAGATACTTATTGCATTTCACCCTAATTTATTCAAAAAAAAACATTATGCGTGGCGCTGATACCGCAAACACCAGAGACCAGCGGAGCTGGGCGAAGTTAAGGCTTCTGAAAAATCCATACCATCTTCCTCTGTGGGGGTTTTCGGTTGGGACGCTGCGCCATTTGAGGTGCCCGCCGCCACAGAATCGATTTGTTGAGACGCCATATATGCGTCGGTGTTGTGTACCAGACGCTGCACCGACGCGACGCGGCGGCAACCACCGCGCCTTAGCTCTGATTCATGCTAGCTCCGACGCCGTGTATTTGGTAGCTTCTTGAAATCCGCCGAAACGAGCGCGCCGGTTTTGACGTCACACCACCCGTGTTCCCGACGCGCCGCTCCTTCTCCCCCGCTAGGCTCCACCCCCTCGCCGCGTCGCTATGCTGAGCGATGCTATTTTTATACTCTGTTTTCACTCTCTCTCAGCTCTCTCTCCCTAGCTTGGCGAAGCTGCGGACGTCAAGAGAAAATAGCATATGTAACTGAGAAAGGCGGGCTAGTTGGTGGCCGATATTTGAATGCATAATGTAACCGCGCAAACGACAACGCATGAAGAAGGATACACACTGCACAGGCGTGGAGTCCGCGCCTGTCCAGTGCGTTTCCTTCTTCGTCCGTTGTCGAGTGTTCTAACAACTCCACTGCAAAAAATGCTAGTAGTTCCTTCACCGCCCGATTCATGACCGATCCCCCAGAGTGAGTTGCGCCAATTCACTAGGGAACAAGAACAAGAACAAGTTTTAGCGAACTCGGACCACGATGGCACAGGGTCCGCATAAACAGCTTCGCTGTAAAAAATCCCTTAAATGTTTCCGATGCTGAGTTTGAACGAACCCACGTCACCAGGTTTCCTCAAGGACAGCAACCCGATGGATTACCAGGCTGCACCACGAACTCACAGGGTATGCGCTGCTTTCAATGAACGCCGTTCACGACAACGCTTCAAGGAGCTGCGCCATGAATGCACTGGGTTTGTGCCGCTCTTCAATACACATCTCGCCAAGGCTTGGATCACTATGTGTCACTGAGTGTGCGACAAGCGAAGGAACGATTCTCAGCGTTCGCCGGCACCGGCACGCCACACTCCTTGTCTCGGAAGGGATGCACGGACTTCTTTTCCGTGCCACTAGACGGCGCAGCGTGTGCAGAAAGTAAGCGCGAGAAAGGAGCTCGGTTGCGGCATGACCCGTTTCTCAGCGTTCGCACGCTCGGCGTGCCATGCATTTCACCCGCCGTGGTTGCTTAGTGGCTTTAGGGTTACGCTGCTAAAGGCGTGGACGCGGGATAAAATCCTAGCCGCGGCGGCCGGATTTCGATGAGGATGAAGTGCAAAAACGCCCGTGTGCCATGCATTTGGTCCACGTTAAAGAACCCCAGGTGGTCGAAACTAATCCGGTGTCCCCTACTGCGGCGTGCCTCATAATCAAATTGTGGTTTTGGCAAGTAAAAACCCAGCATTTACCTGCATTTCGAAGGCCGCGCACAGGCTTCGCGACGGCGACGCTGGTGGCGCCGAGTGCTTTTTGGGAAGTGTGAAAGAGGGATACCGCTGCATTACAAGCCACATAACTCGCTTCTACGGTGACAATACGTTGTGTCGGTATATTCATTGAATGCTAAATGCATTACTGGGCCCTATAACGTAAAGCTATTCCAAACTGTTTCTAGTCCACTTCTGCATCAGCCCTCCACGATTGGCGAAACACTTTTTTGGATCACCCCACTTCGCCTGTCGGTCCATCGAAGCCGCAAAAATCGCCAAAATTTCCAATATGATATGACGTTTACACACTCGTTATGCATAATTATACGGAATAATATTAAAATAATTAGTTCCGATTCTGCGCCATTTTCGCCATTAACCCACCGCAACTGTTCAATTTTTTTTCGGGCTGCGCCCAGTTTGCCTGCCTGTCGCGGGACGTCACAAAACAACGAAAACTCACCACGTCAAAGTTCCGTGTAGGCATTAAAGCTGCATTAATCTGCCGAACAAAACGGAATTTTTGGGGGGGCAGAGCCCTGTCCTGTTCCGACAGAAATAGATGTCTTCTCGCCGATAGACCTAGCTCTGGCTACTTGCCGCTGCTTGCGAAAATGTATTTATTTTCGTATAATAAAGCTTTTAACACGGCAGTATAGCGTCGCAAGGCTCTTTTGGCACGTTCACTACGTCGCTCTGCCAACTCTTCTTCGCTGATATCATTTTGGCAGCATTTTTATCCTTTCCTTGCACGCCTCCGCGATTGTCGACCAGCCAGCGTAAGCCAAGCAAGGGGAAGCGGGCCAATCGCAGATGCCGACACCACCCTCCCTATCCGGTTATCTACTTTCACTGCGCTAGTTAGGGCCCCCCGATATCCTCTCCACTTCGTACTCCTCGCCTTTCGTCAGCCAATTAGACAACAAAAAATTCAGTGCCCTTCCACGCTGTGAAGAAGGATGACAAACGAAGCTGTGAATGCGGGCCCCTTAATGGTGAACTGCACCTCCACCGCGGGTCGGCCCGGTATTGCACTATGTTCGATCAACCCACGTGTGTGTGTGTGTGGGGGGGGGGGGGGTGCTTACCGCCTGCTTCATCTCAGCCGTAGGTCGGCCCGGCATCGCACTATCTTCAGAACGGGCCCACGCATGAAATATTGTTGGTCTATGCCCACGGAGACGAGATCCTCGAGAACCTAGCCATAAACAGCTTCTCTGTAAAACCTGTCAATGTAGGCAATGCTATTTGTTTTGAAAGCAAAGTGACCTCCTATAAGCGAGAAGAGCGTTATATAGGCTGGGCGGTCCAAACAACGCTGCTAGTAACCGCTCGATGCTTGCTTTGGCGGTTGCGTAAGTTTGACATCACGAGATAGGAATAAAAGTAGATGGGAATAGTCTTACGTTATAGGACCCCTGTGGACTGTCATGATGAGATGGGTTCGGCCGCTTTTTTTAGTAACCGATAACACGTAACCGGTCATTTCATTGAGAAGACAAACTGTAACCAGCGACGCAAATCTGAAAACATGAATTTCGGGGAAACTGCAGTAGAACGCGATAGATTGTGCCAGGCAGCAACCTCGTTGCGCATGTTCAGACAGGCAAAACTTGGGCTGAGTATTTGTCTCCTCATCTTCAAGCTCCACCAGATGTTGGTCGAACAAATGAACAGGGGCTGGTACTTCTGCGTAGCGTATAGGGCGACGTGGGGCCTTACATCCAGGATATCACGTATACGGATGATTTTTTCCAGCTTTTCTTTGGCTCAATCATAAGCGTCTTCTCCTAGCCCCAACAACAATGAAGAGCTGCGCCTGATAGAGTACCCAGGTGCTGAGCAACTACAATATTGTGCGAAAAATCCGTATACCTTACAACGTCACCATACGCTCCAGCGCGCACATTGAGCGAATTGCCGTCTTCCTGTTTCCCATCTCTTTTCCCTCCTTTGAGCAAGTTTTCAGTGGCACCATAACGAAAACGACAAACGAAGACCAGCGAACATTTTTTTTTAATGCAATTTGTTAGTGCCTATAAGCAATGTATAGATGTTTGCAGAAGACGCACTGAAAGGGCCAGGCCTGCGACTTCTGTTTACTATATCCATGCAATGGTAATAAAAGCTCGGAGGAAACTACAACGAGCAGTAATTGTTTCATATTGAGTAACTACTCATACCTTCGTGGGTGCAGTAATTTGTAACTGTAATCAATTATGTTTTTGAAGGAAGTAATTGCAATTGTGGTCGGTTACTTTTTTCAGTCAAATGAGTTCCTGAGGGTAAGTAAGTAGAGAGCACAATGAGGGCCTGGTCGCATCGAGAAGCACAACCACTCGGATGCGGGCAGTCGTCGAGGATCGGTCGCCATGAAAAAGGTGATGAGAATGCGTCGCGCAACGCAGGCAAGCGGCAGTAGGGTTCAGCTAGATGAACAAAGACGGCTAAACATTTATTTTTCTTCAAGTCCAGAGTCTGTCGATAAAAGATCGCAGTGTGGTGGCACACACCGATACCAACCTGAATGGTTTTGGCGTGTAATGTGCCGATGAAATTTAGCGAGACGGATGGCTTTGTACTTCCCTCGTCTCATATGCACGCTTCAGTCCGTCGCTTTAGCATCGCCTCTCGGACATCTCTCCACTCCCATTATTTTTGGTTACCGTGTGCTACTGTGAGCGCGCTTCTACTTTATCTACATCCGGACTAGCGGGAACCTTTATATGCGGGTCGTGATAGTTACCACCTAAACAGATATCTATGCGTTCACTGGCACTCTAACCACATTAAAATGTACAGCGGTGACCTTAAGCGCAAGAAACATCAGAAGGGCTACAGAAAAGCAGCGTGTGTGCTACTGCAGAGCTGGACCATTAGCTATTTTCTTATTCTTTCTTTTTTTTTGCAGTCTCAACACAGGCACGTGATGAGGAGATGAATTTTAAACATGTGGGCATTTAATTTGGAACTACAGCTGTACGCAGGCGGCACAAAGCCTAAACAAAAACGGTGCTGTTATTCAATCACGCTGGAGACATGCAAAAAATTCGGGATCTCAAATGCAACTGCATGCCTGCCGTACTCACTCATTGGGGGTATGGGTCTCTATGATTACGCTAGTTTTGAAGTGGTAACAGCACACATAGCCTGTCTCCTTTACTGTGGAGTACGTTTGTACATTCTTACAAGTATTGGCTCTTGGGAGCGAAGCATAATTAACATAAGCAGCCGTTATCAGGAGAGAATGCTCAGCAAATGTCGCGGTATCATATGCCCCGTTGTACCACGCCACACATTCCTGGACGACTCTCGTGAGTATGCGCCAACACGTGGTTATGCCCTTGTTCGCACTTCATGTTCAGGTCCTACCTTTATTCCACGTTTGGTTGAGTCCTGCTTATTGACCCTTTTAGCGGAGCAGTTTGTTCTAGAGGAACGAGATGGCGATTTCGGCGGCGCGCTGCACGTGGCCTCAGCGACAGCGCACGAATACGAAACTATTACCGTTTCCATCTTGCTTGTGTGCGATCAGTTGTCCGAAATGCAACTGAGTTTTCGACAAGGCACTGCGCTCTAATCATACTGGATTGAGTCATGTGGATTGACGACGTGTGCAGTGGTTGGCTACATAATAGACACTGGTATATCAAGGAATAGAATGATTCTGTGTGGCCAAGTTCGCGGACCGCTGCTGCAACTGTCCGAACGTATTACGGGCACTTCGAAATATACGACTTTCCTCGAGGATACAGAGGTTTGCTCATCCGCCAGGGTTGTATTGCCCACCTTCAAAGAAAGTACTTCAGCCCCGGAACGTCGGCAAGAGTGAGCGGCAAGAGTGAGTACCACTCGTTAACCGAAGGGCAGTGCCACTTCCTGTCTTAGTAAGTTTCGATCGCAGTATCTCCACATATATACCCCAACGGGCACGCAAACTCACGCCCATATTGCCGACGTGTCAATGAGTGAATGGGCGCACACTTGAATATATGCGCACCATATACGCACAATAAATGATGATATACACCGACAACACACGAAAGGTCGAAACTGAATGTTTCGGGACGGTCCACAAGAGTAAGCGAACCCGCCGTGGTTGCTCAGTGGCGATGGTGTTGGGCTGCTGAGCACGAGGTCGCGGTATCGAATCCCGGTCACGGCGGCCGCATTTTGATGAGGGCGAAATGCGAAAACACCCGTGTACTTAGATTTAGGTGCACGTTAAAGAACCCCAGGTGGTCAATGCCGCATAATTTAATTTAAGAGTAATCGAGTTACTAGTGATAATACATCGTTGCTACAAGGTATTGCAATGTACAAAACAGCTACGTTTCAATCCTTCTGTGCATCAAGAACAAATCTATTTGAACTAAGCACATCCGCGAGCGATTAGGCAGAAAATAATTATGTAGTGACCGCACCGAGGCAGCTTACTGAGTCAAAACTGTGACAAGCCGCTGCTTCAAAATATTTCTCAAATAAAGAAGAAAGAACAAAACACACTCATCCGGATTCAATTCATGAGCGGAAAGTTTGGATAGCTTGGAACACATAATTAGCCCTTCTACAACAAGCACTATATACGCTGATCGCGTCGTTTAGACGTAGCTTTTGCATGTTCTCTGAAGCTGTGGCCAAAGCTTCGTGTCGTCCACCCAGTCTACGGTATCTCCCGAAACGAAGGTTTGCTAAGCCGAACCAGCGTCTTAAACACGGAGACAAAGGAGGCAGCTGAGGACAGCAATGGACGCGTCAGCACGTGATTAAACATATCAACGCCCACGGGACTGCCGCGAAAAGGGTCAATATTTGAACCACAGAAGTCGTAGAAAGCCACTTTCATTCCTCCTCAAATATTTACAGTAAAGCTTCGCCTGTTCTAGGAGAAAGCGCCATTCGGGATTGACTTCCTATGCCTATAGGAAGCACTAAGCAGGCACACAATACAGCAAACAGCTGAACCCATCATACCCCATGTAAACAGCACACTCTGTATTGTACCCGAAATGCGTACTCTGCAAGATCAAGGGCTTTCGATTTCGTTGCCAACGGGTCATAAAAACAAAAGCCGCAGTTTCGCCCGAAAGTCGAAACATTGATTGCGATAGCAAATTAGCAGATAGGTATACGAAGTAAGAATAGTAGTAAGGATAGTAGCTCGTAAACATTCGCTTACTAAATACATTATCAAGCCTGGTGTCTCGCGCGCACAGGCAAACATAAACACGCGCCACTCAATGATCATGGGCACGCGCTGTCGAAGCGCTGGCGTGAGGGAGAGGGGCAAGAGCAGCGAGTGAAGTGACCTTCGTGCTGCCTGTCGCTTCAGCGCGAACTAAGCGGCGAGAACTCAGCGCACACGAAGCTATGAGCCCTCCGCGCATCAAGACTCTGTACTAATCGCAGGTCGCTTTCAAGATAGGGCCCGCGTGGCCGCGCGGCTGGCTCCACTCATCGTAGATCGCCTTCTAGATAGAGCCCGCGCGGCTGCACTAAGCCGCTCGATACACAGCCGCCGCCGGGGTAGAACGATTCCCTCACCCCTGTTACCCTGCGCGTGATGAAAGACGGCGTGCTCCCTCCTCGCCTTCCTGCCTTGCGCGAGTGAGATCAAGCCCCCATCCTCTGCTCACCCTCGGACGCTTTCATTCGCACCTACAGCATTCGGCGCGCGGCCACTGTGTTAGCGCACTTGGACTTTGCATGGAACATCACGCCGACGTCGACTTCGACGGCGGAAATGCGCGTGAACTGTTCCTATAATTTCTGTTGCCATAAAACGCGCCACGAAATATGGCACCATTTGTCTAGGCAAGTGCGCTACACAATAAATAACGTAGGTACAGCGCAACAATTTTTGGGAAAGAAAAACTGAGACTGGAAAGAACGCCGATTTTCAGCTGTATGAAAAACGGAACAAATGCAACCACAGGCATTGAAAAGTAATTCAAGCCCGTTAATTTTCACCGAAAACTGCAGAAAAGGAGAACATTAAACTTAACCAAGGACCTGTGTCTGGAAACCCTGTGCAAGCTTGTAGGCAAGTCGGAAAAAGGTTATTTGGAGGTTTTTTTCACATGTAAGACCCACAAGCCAGGGCATCCTACGAGAGCGATCGTTTCTGAAAGGTCATCATGGCAGAAGCATGTATGAAGATTCCTACGTGGTCATTTGGAGAAGCTAACTGTTGTTGACCCGTTCTTTGTAACAAGCTCTTGCGAACTCGTCGATGAACTCCAGGAAGGATTTGGCTCCGCCGTAATGGGTTTTTTAATAGACGGTGAGGAACTTTATTATACCATTCCGCATGAAGGCCTGCTTTCTGCGGTGCGAAAAGGTTTCGAAGAGCAGGAGCCGCAATTCCAGAACGCTGTGGGCATGAACTCTGACAATCTTATCACGCTTTTAGAATTCTATCTCATTTCGGCTACCATCAACCACGATGGACCATAGTTATTTCAATGAACCGGCACATGTATAGGTTTATATTTAGCCCTACTTCTCTGTGACATCTCTTTTTTTGTTATAGACAAACGCATTTCTGCAAGCTTTAAATGTATGCATATTCGTCGAGTGTATCGTTATTTCGATGATTATCTTCTGATTCTTGAGGAAGCGCGACAGCTGTTTTAATGACAAGATTGCGGACGTGCTCAACGTCTTTAAAGAACATTCCAGGGCCCTCAAATTCTCATTTGATTTACCGAAAGACAAATGCATTCAGTATTTAGACGTCAATATTTCTTTTTTTTTCATTCACATACGTGTTGGTGCTATTAGCCTATGAGCGCTAAGAATGTCTCCCTTTTGATAGTGGCCATTTCAAAGTTAATAAAACGAAGCATTGCCACCATGCGTATTCAGGCTGTCCTTAACAAATCATGTGAGCACAAGGCCGAAATCAGTTTATAAAAGCAGATAGAAAAATTGAAAGCTACTGGCTATCCTAATAGTGTTATCGCACCCGTTTGTGAAACCCTTCTTCATAAGGTGAAGTGCAGAAAAACTGGTCACAAAGTAAAAGGAAAAAGGTCAAAGGCCATTGCATGTCATTCCGTACGTTCAAAATTTTCTCATAATTTGAAGAAAATGGCGATCACATATGAAATCAATTTGTTATTTTCCGTCCCTTGTAAACTTCCTAAAGTTTGTGTCCTAAATAAGAATAACAATAAGACTATTCGACAGTGCATTGGTCACGAAAACAGATTTACTCATTGCCAATCATAAGTCTCCTAGGAAATACCTATGAATTGTGAAAAGATATATATATATATATATAGGTCAGACAGGCCAATGCTGGAATGACTGAGCCAGGCAGAACGCCTATAACGTAAAAGATGGGTATGGCAGCCATATATATGGCTGTGCATTGCAAAGATTGCAAATGCAAGAAATAATTCCACAAGGACAAGGCAAGGTTTCTGAAACAAAGCAAAAGAATAAAAAATAAAAAAGGCATTTTGGAAGCTTTTTACATCAGGAAGGCCCCGGATTGATGCATTAGTACACCTTCACTTCACCTGTATCTGAACCACATGAATGTGTTGTACCGGTGGTACAAAAGATAGGTCGAATTAGAACAGTTTCTATGAAGGCTTCGTTGAAATATTTGGTGATGGTGGAATAAAAGCCATCTCTATGACCACATGTAGAGCCGACTTGGAGCATTGTAAACATCAGGAAAATTACGTTTTTGAGAAAATACCAAAAACACCACATCCCCGATGTGTTTCGGTGGTCGCTCGATGTGCCTTCCGTTGGGGTGTTCCTTCACCGACCGAAATGCCACCTACCTCTGAGGACTCATACGTTTCACGTTTCCCAAAAAAGACAGATAAGTAGTCAATGAGTTGATAAGGAGTAATGAGGGATTATATGGGTCTTATCACGGTTCATAATGTTTCGATACACATAGATAAGGTGCTAAAGAGTGATAAGGGGCTTATAATAGTGGGAGCAATTATTCTAAGATTAAGAAGCCCGGATAAGAGTTTATAAGAGTCGGGTCATGTCCGATAAGGTTGGTAATGACCGACAAGAGTTTATAATTGGGTAAGATATGTCCGATAAAGGTAAATAAGGATAAGATCGATTGTAATAAGATTAATACCGACCGACAAGGTTTGGTAAGGCTCGCATCGAGTCCGTAAAGGTTTATAAGAGCCCATAAGGGTCGATAATTGTCGAGTTTAGTTCGATAAGTTTCATAACGACCGAAAATAGTTGCTAAGAGTTTATACTGGTCGGATTGAGTTTCACATCATTAATAATGACACTAGGCTATGTGGAGGTGAGCAAGTGGCACCATTATCACGCATACTTAAACTCTCAGAGTAGTTTCTGTGGGAACGTTTTTAAAGGTATGCAAACAGACTGGACAAACAATAAATACGAACAAATTTGGATATAGGCAGCCTAAGGCAAGCCATTCTCATTGAATGACTAAAAATGTTTGAGTATAAGTTATCTGCAGCGTAGCTTTTTGGGCTTGTTAGTGCAGGATTTGCATAGCAATGAGTAGCTCGCAGGGAACGAGACAGTAAAAACCAGGCACACACGTATCCGTACTTTTCGTGAGTACTCTTTGTGTGTGTGTGGCTTTTCCTGTCTCGTCCACTGCGCGATGCTCGTTGCTATTCAAATACGTTATCTGGCTTATGCACTCACACAGGAAACGGTGCATCTGAGCCACAACCACAGCTATTTCCGGCTCCAGAAACGTTCGTAACTGCACTGACAAGTTAGTTCCTGACAAATATGTTCGTACTAACAAAAACAATCCGTGGATGACCAGAGAAATTATCCATTTACGCCGTAGGCTAAAACAAGCTCAAAAGAACTGAAGAAATCCCTCATAATAATCACTGACCTAAAAGACAAGCTTGTTACTAAACGTTTCGATGCCTAAGTTAGATATTCACTAAATCATCGCCCAACTTATTAATAAAAAGGCTTGATAAATTGTGACGATATTTAGAATAGAGAAATGCTGTACCGCGTGAAATATTCGTAGGCGGTTGTCTCGTGAATGATGCCCGAAAAGTTGCTGAGCAGTTTAACCATTACTTCTGTTCCGTATTTACCAAGCACGAGGCCCCAACGCAAGATAACTCTCTTCCAGTAATGTCCTCGATTTTACAACATATTAAGGTGTACTGTGTTGGCTACTTAACCGGAAAACGAAATCCTCATTTGGTCGGGATAATATCCCGAACACATTTCTGCGCAGGCATGCCAAACCGGTTGCACATATTTCGACATGTTTTCCGTCTTTCCTTCTAAAGATTCCTTAATTCCTGATGATTGGCGTACGACACGTGTAGTGCCAGTGTTTAAAAAAGGCGATCGTCTGAACGTAGGAAACTACAGGCATATTTCTTTAACTTGCACGACATGTACGCTATTAGAACACATAGTCACACCTTCCATCAACCATTTGTCACCTTTCCAGCACTGATTTAGGAAACGATTATCAACAACCACAACTGGTTCCAACAATTCACGAGTTCGCCGCATCGCTTGATACGAGAAATGAAATTGATGCTATATTCTTGGATTTTAGTAAGGCGTTTGGCCTCGTCACACACAGCAAACTCATTTCGAAGTTACAAAGCATAGGCCTTCCTGTTAACCTGGTTAACTGGATTCGTTCCTAGTTCTCTGTTGGTAAGCAATATGCACAAGTGAGTGACTGCGCGTCTGGCATTCTGCCTTAACATCAGGAGTCCCTCAAGGTAGCGTTTTGGGACCTGTTCTTTTTTTTAGTGTACATAAATGGCATTATTACCTCCATAGATACGTCAAAAATAAGTATAAAGCTTTCTGCAGATGACTGCATACTTTATAAAACCGGTATCACTCCCAGTGTTCAACAATGCCTGCAATCTAACTTCTGTGCCGTTTCCAAATGGTGTAAGCATTGGTCTATGAAATTAAACAGTGATAAATCAGTCTTCATGCGGATTACACACAAAAATGCCCTCCTAATTACGCGTATGCTCTGAATAATTGTCCTTCGACGGAGGTCGATGAATATAAATATTTAGGTATTACAATTACAAACCGCTTAACATGGTCAAGTCATATTACTAAAACATGCTCATCCGCTTCTAAAAAGTTGGGTTTCTGGAGGCACAAACTAAAGACAGCTCCATCAGAAATAAAACTACTGGCCTATAACGCATTTATAAGACCTAAGTTAGTTTACGCTAGTGTCGCTTGGGTTCCATATCTCAAGAAATATATTAGGAAACTTGAAGTGCTGGAACGAAGAGCGATCTGTTTTATATTTAATGCTTACCAGAGAAAAGATTCGTCGTTAACGCTCATGGCTAGTAATGACATCCCTATTTTACAAGAACGAAGAGCAATTGCTAGGCTGAAATTTGTCCACTCACTATATTTTGGTAAATTTAACATTAAACCTGAAACTTAACACAGAATTTCTAGGAAAATTAGACATACACATGCTCATACACTTGAACCTTATTTTTCGCGCACAATTTGTTTCATGTATTATTTTTTCCTCGGACCATAGCAGAATGGAATGCGTTACAATCGGAAGCATTTTGCGATGGGGATAATCCTGGCTTTGAGAGCTGTGTACCTTTCTGTCTGTGACCACATAGTACAAAGATTTTTTTTTCATATTCCGTATATATTTGATTGTGCTTTGCACATTTTTCTCTATCCTGCTGACTTCCCGTACAAAAATGACTGTTGATTAACCATTGATATATTGTTGGGCAATTGTTGAAACAACGGATTTCAACAAATTTTCAAGAGCAATTGAGTTCACTCAATCCTTGCACAACAATATTACCGTTGAGTGTTCTCAATAAAGAATTTATTGGGCAATTTGTGTTGATTTTTCTAGTTGTTTTTTGTTGTGTAGCAGTTGAGTACAGTATACAATAATTAGGACTCGCATATGAAGACATTCCAAAAATTTATTGCGAAGCGTCCCAACCTCATTCCTGTAACTTTGCGGCAGGTAGGTTCTTCTTTCGCCTCGCTTTCATTAAAAGAAAATAATGTGTGACCGATGAGGTGGAATCGAACGTCAGCCGTTGAGCCCGGTACGCTTACCAATAGGCCAAGAGCACGCGCATACTCTTCTCATTCGAAAGCCAGTAAGCTCTGAAATGCTTGGCGCGTGCGCCGCGTGCCACTTCCTCGTGCTGTCGCTACAGCTGGCGCTTTGAGGCGCCTATCTCCGGGACCGCCCCACTTTCGTAGCCGTTTTCGATATGTAAAAACTGCAAAGTTAGACTAGATTCATGACCGCCCAAGTTCATAACGACTCATTTCTTCGCCGGTGTACAAATGGCATCGTCGTTTTAACACACACTAGATGACATAGTCATTGGTACGATCCAAAATGAGCACGTTTCGGGGAGCAGAAGAATGCAAAATTCACTTGCAAACACCGTGAATACGCGCATGTGGAGTTCACCAAAAGTAGACACGGCGGCAGCGCGGCCGACGATAAGACAGGCGCTGACACGCGACGACGCTACCTTCGAGCATCGGACGTGCTGTGGGAACCGTAGGATGCAAGCGCGCACATGCTACAAACATACACGTGTGAGGTCTTCGAATTTCCTGCGAGGTGCCCTCTGTCCGTAAAGCAAACAGTTTTTTTATCCAATGTCCGTGGTACTAGAGATCAAAGAACGAACGCGCTTTGAGATCGCAGCGCGCAGCCGCTGTAACCATTGAATTCAAAGAGCTTCGGATTCAGCAACAGCCGCAGCAGTATTACAGCTGATCGCTGTATGAAGCACGCGATTTATTTGGGCCTCGCCGAACTGCCGTCCTCTCATCTCCTAAGCCTGCAGGTCTCGTATGTTCAGTTAATTAAAACACCAAAGGGAAATGAAAGGTATACAGGTAACGGACTCTTATCACACCTTACTTGTCACCTCGTCATCTGCAAAGGCGCTACAAATTATTTTAAAAGCGTTACTTTTGTAAAAATAACAAAATTAGTAGTAATTTTTATTTCTAGGTGGCGCTACAAACGTCAAGGTAGGGTTCGTGTGTGTGTGTGTGTGTGTGTGCATAGAGTTAGTAGAACAACTCTAGAGGAAAAGCTGGGCCGGAAAAGTGGGAACCTCTAGGGCGCCGCCCTGTTGCTACTGGTCAATGTGGCCAGCGCAATTACTACTGAAAGAGCTAAAAACAGGTACAGGTCACCTTATGCTTTGTCATCTAAAACGCATACCTGATGGCTTTATGAAGATGGTGCGTTAATATTAAGTTTACAGAAAGCAATCGCTAAGTCAGTGACTTATGTAAATCAAGATGTACGCATTCATGCAATAAAGGATGACGCGAATTTCGGTTTCGAATCTGTTTTTTGGACGCGTAGTAGTTTCGTACAGTTTAGGTTTGACATGCGATCGCGCGTCGACATCGGACGCTATGGCACACTCGTGCCTTATGTGCCACCGAAGCCCCGAAGTGCTCTGGCATATACCTTCACATGTAAGTAAACGAATGTATCTCCTTGTTGAGAATATCACGCGAGTAGGCAGCTCTTGTGGTGCATCACAATCGTTTGAGAAGCGTCACAGCAGGACATTTTTCTACATGCGGAGCGGTGTTTGCAGGTTTCCCATCAGTAGGAAATTGCTGGACAGGCGGACCAGCGCACCGGAATTGTATTGGCGAAGCCACAAGCAACTCATAGAATCTGTTTAATTGTTGCACTTTGAACAATCATGCTTCTACAAAGGCCACAGCAGAAAAACAGCCTGATGCCGAGTATTTCTGTGCCACGAAGTAATCAAGAGGCGAGTGCCTAATGCGGACGAAATCGAGTGCATCGAGACTTAGAACGACAGAAAGCTGAGCTAGTTGGTAAGGATTCATTATGCAAAACAGAAGTGAGGCGTGCCGACAGGACACGAGTAGAGAAGTGGACGGCGCTCGTGTTGTCCACTTCTCTACTCTTGTGTCCTGTCTGCACGCCTCACCTCCGTTTTGCATAACGAGTGCATCAACCCACATGTTAATAGCGTAGGCGTTTTATTAACTGTGCAATACTTTCAACACTTCCTTGCATGCCATTTCATGTGGCATATCTTTTCTGGTCACAAATTTGTGCAGCGAATCTATTTGCATGATCGACTCCGGGCCTGTGGGACCGTTCACTTGCACTTGATGCTGAGTCTTTTACATGTATCCATAAACTGCAGATATGCACATCAGATCCCTGCGAGCATTTTCAAAATTCAGTTATTTTAGACAACAGGCACATATGCAATATTGACATAATCTCAAATACCACTAAGCAGCTGGGACACATTTTTGTTGACCATACTCGCCGGTAAAACAAGTAGATCATGTGGACAGCTCCAGCTCATTTTCCTTAAATCAGTGTGTACAAGGGGTAAGCAAAAATAATTTTTTTCTCGCGCACCGATTATTTTGCTGTATAAGCAAGAGAACCCCCCCCCCGTTAGTGTAACGTATCTTGTACATCACACTAATATGTGCTTTAATTTACCAAGTGAGATGAGTTACTCTTATGGCTCATTCAGTCAAATCACACTGCAAGCTGCATTCATCAATCTTGAATTGGATTTTGCAAATGTTTAATGAAACATGTTTCCCTTTTATATAGATATGCAATGGCAAGCCCTTCTGTGTGTTCCAAAGGTAAAATTTAAGCTCTAAATGAAAGAAGACATTTCTAGTCAGAAACAAGCAAAAATGGTGAATGCAGAGTATCAGAAGCCCAAGGTACAGAAATTATGAGAAGTGTCGAATGATTGTAAGAAAAGAGTCGTATTTGAAAATGCAAGACTCTTTAGTGGAGGTCAAGCAAGTCAATATAGGTAGAATACTCTGCAAAATTATGCGAGTGAGGGGATGTCAAACAATGGGTCACGAAATGCATTGTTTTTCTGCAAAACAAAAGCTGATTGCCATTACATAAGTCACTTTAGCATCATGAGACTGCCGCTTGATAAATTCAGAAATAAACCAAAAAACAAGACACGCAAAAATAAAAATCAATTTAATGATGCCCTCTCCACACTGGGATAAATAAAAACAAACACATCACATCTAATGGGGACATATCAGACGCCTTGTGAAACATTACAGGAAAAATTCAGTTTCGAGCTATGGCACTTGCCACGTAGATGTGGGGGGCCTTGCACTAATAGTGATAGTTACCACTGCCTTTAGAAATTAAAAGCATTCATGCAGACAAGGATGATTCTTTATATTTTTGGCTACCACTTCAAATGCCTCCACCAAGCGTTACAATGCTGCACGTAGCCATACTAAGGATCTCGCAGCAACACCTGCAGGTAGAAAGCAGAAGCAGTCAAAGTGCTGGTGTGTTCTGGACACTATGTTTGAAAACTTTTAGGCAAGAAGAGTGCAAGAAGCAGACATAACAACTGCATTTATTTCCATAATTCCCCATTTGAATGGCCTTTTCTTTTTGCTTAGACAATGCCTACACCTAGCCACAGCAGCTCCCTCATACAGACTCCGCAAGCCAAGAGGCCATGGAGGCAAATGCAGGTAAGAGGCAAGAAGCAATAGCACTGGTATTGACATTCATCTAATTCCTTTCTTTTTCTTTCGTTTAGGCAGCCAGCACACCTCGAACAGCCACCTTGTCTGCGGGTGTGTCACCCTAGTCGCCAAGGAAACATTTGAGGGAAAGCGACAGGCAATGTGAACAGCCACTTCTCCATGTAAACGATACGCTTTCTCTCAGATGACTCCTACGCCTCACCTCGCCAGCACACTTGTGCACAAAGATGCCGCGGAGGCACGTGCAGGTCAGAGGCAAGAAGCAGTGGTACTGGTGTCGACATTCACCCAATTTCTTTTTCTTACACTGAGGCAGCCAGCACACCTTGAACAGCCGCCTTGACTGCGGTTGTGTCAGTAGATTCCTGTTGTACATATGCTCATAATAAACTTCAGTAAACTTGAACTTGATAATAAACTTGCAGGCAAATGGAACATTGATGCATTGTTTCTTTTAACATTTATTGTACACATACAATATACGTTATACTTTGCAGTGCTACAGAGCGTATTTTGAAGCTTCCCCCTATATTTTGCACCTTTAATTACGTATGTGTTGTGTGGCCCTCAATGCAGTTCATTTTGTAGCAACTGCTTTGTCTGTGTATCGCACACTGGCTTAAGCTCGTGATATCCACATACGTCTCTCACATATACAAAATAAAGTTCTATGTAGTCCTCAGTGTTACAACAAAAAATGAAAGTAAACAATCCGATCGTGGAATTGTGTTTATTACAGTCATTCCTACGACAGTTACTGACAAGTTGACAACTTGAACTGGTCAATCCGTCCCATAGCCTCCTCTATTTTTCAAAAATAAAGGAGGCTATGATCCGTCATGGCAAGTAATTGTATGTATACATAAAAAAAGGGGGTATGTGTGTGTGTTTGTAGTGGGGGTATAGGATTAGGGTGGTACGAAAAAATGTACCAACACCGTCCTCTAGACCCATTCCGTTAAGGTACCGTAACAAAGCGTATTATGCATAAAGTTCGTACAACCAACTCTGATATTACTACACACGCCAGGCGACGCGAGCTACATTTGCCATTACGCATTCGCGACTGCACTGGACGCCCCCCATATTATTCTCGTTAATCGTGCTCACTGCACAGAGGCAAAAGAAAGATGGACGCAGGTGCCCTTTGAAGTATCTCGACCTTGCGAGGCACTGCTGTGCGTTCCAGGGGAGCTGTCCGTGCGAACACTCCCTGCGACACACCTGCCCCGGCGGCCCCAACCTACGTACCGTTCTGCTTCGAGCTTTGATCCCCCCACTGTCCCTTGGGTGCCCTGGAGTTCCTGCGCCGCCTGCTTTATTATAATCACAGGTGCTCTCCTGAGACTTCCGTTTGTCGGTTACATGTGCCCTACAGCTGGATCAGTACTTGTAATAATAAAACAACCGATATATCGTCGCGGCGATAGTTCGCGAAAGCGGCTTTTGCAACATACCGCACCCGTGCGAAGAGAATTACGGAACGCCAACGAGGAATCTGACCACAGCTTCGAGCTCGTAACCTCGTCGAGTGACACTCCTGCAACAGGCGTGACCGCTGAAAACCGCATACCGCCGGAAACTTCAACAGGATCATCCCTCGGTTGCATAACTGCCACCTGTACGGCAAACATGGACCACACCCACACCGTCCCGCAACATAGAATAAAGAACCAAATTATAAAGCCCAAACACACGGCTACACGCACACATCACGACACTACAAGCGAGACGCCATGCTGTTACGCTGCTACGGTTGCCGGATTAAAACTGACTACTGTCACCAAGTCTAGCAAGCGTCTCAGGAGCTGGCAACCTCGGCGCGTAGCAACATGGCGGCGCTCTTGCGGTTCCCGATTTCAATGCATGGGCCCTATGGGTAGCTTGTCCTCTAGAGTCAGTATAGTAACTCTATGTGTGTGTGTGTGTGTGTGTGTGTGTGTGTGTGTGTGTGTGTGCGCGCGCGCGCGCGCGCACGCGGTTGCAACCGTCGTAGCTTCGTTTTGCGCACACTTTTGCAACAGTACACATGGTTACCGCTAGTTTCGTAGTCGCATTTTTTGGTCGTAGTATTTGTTGTTTACGCTACAAATTAGGCTGTTCTTAAAAATTTATAAAGTTGAGTGGATAAAAAATTATTGCTAATTAATTAGCGGTTTTTGAGTGCCGTTATCTTGTGTTTGAAAGGTTTTTATAACTCAATACGATAGTGAAGCTGTGAACGGCTTTCGGACTCAGTCACTTGGTTGCAGTTGTGCGGTGGTTCACGCCTCGTGCTTTTAGATGAAAGTATTTTTTTCTTTTGGGACATCATGACGCACATTTTAGTGAAATGCTTTAACGACGATAAGTGGAATGTTTGTCCGTTGAAGTCGTTGGCTCACCCAGCTACTAGTCTTCGACTCATGTGCGAGCCCGGTTGTTTTGATGAGTTGGGCGGCAGAGGTCATGATGCCTATTGGAGAGAAGGCACCCCGAAACAGTCGCAGCCGAAGTTCTGCAGATAGGTAAGTAATCTCGTTTTCTTGAGCACGTAGCCTTTCTTTCCATTTTGACATTGACAAGCGTGAGATGTTAAGCACACCGTTCACCTTCTTGAAGCAAACCGCATGCCCCGGAGGAAAAGCGCGCGGTACTAACTCTCGCTGCCGCCGTCACTTCGTTTGAAACAATGGTAGGCGAAGAGGCAGCGGCGCCCCACGTGCGTAAAATTGCATTGCTTCATTTGTTCCTGTCTAATAACGTTTCCTTAGTTTGTATGAGAGAACACAATTGGAACATAAGAATCGGCTTCTCTGCGCAGTGATAATTTTGTACACTGGCACGTCATCAGTCATAGGGGCTCACGTGGGCCGTCTAAGCGCTTGTTATCGCGTTCCGATACGTGAGAGGCGCGCTGCCTTTCAAGGTATTTAGGCGGGCGCTACGAGCTTAGGAGAACCGCGACAAATAACTGTGCAGCAGGTGTGCAGCTGTGCTACGCTTGTTCCACACTCGTACCGGAAGGCAGTGTTGCACTTCACGCTTACGCATTTCGTAACTATGGCGGCCACAGTGGCAATTTGGGGCTCGAGGTCGTGGACACGATCCCTGCAGCAGCCGCATTCCAAAGGAGCGGAATGCAAAAACGCTCGTGCATTGTGCATTGTATGCACGTAAAAATTTCCAGGAAGTCAAAATTAATACGGAGTCCCCAACTACAACCTGCCTCATAATCAGATCGTTGGTTGGCACGTAGGACATCAGAATTATTTTCTTAAAATCCGTAGTGGCTCATCGTATACCGTACGGTTAGTGTGATCACCATTTGTGCCGTAGCGGTTAAGCGCACCTCGATTTAGGCTGCGGCTAATGATGCGGCGCACCGCAAAATATATTTCGCCTCTTTGGGATTTGCGGAGAACGGCCAACCGATTAGACACAGCTTCCGCGCGGTGACTGTGCACGGATACACAGCGCAAAGGAACAGAGGTGTGGTGACGACGTCGGCAAAGAACACAGCCGCCGACGGGCTCGTCTTATCGCCTACACCGCCAAAACTACCGCTGTAAGCATCTTTATCTAGCGCGGCGGGTTGCCGTTGAAGGCGTACTGTACAATTTTAATAGGCGATAACCGAAACATGCCACCGTTCTCTGCTGCCTCTTTGAGCTGGAACGATCCGAATGCGCGTTGCTTGCAGAAGCGAAAGGAGCGCCAATCGGCGTGTTGTCGCCTCGAGCACCGTTTGCGCGGCGAAGAATGACGCGTGCATGAAGCTAGCTCTCTGCGCAGACGCTACCGCGCAAAACGCGCAAGGGCGTGTACGCGACGTTCTGCACAGAAATCGCGTGGGATGATCGGAGCCACGCCGGAGCGGCTAGCTTCAAAGAAGCGGTACATGTTCTCACTCGTACAGGTACGCTCACGCTCGCATCGCTCTCGGCGTATCATTAGGTCATTCCTTCTGCTGGACTTCTACCCAAAGATTCGATATCTGCTTGGTATAGGCTATGCACTGTCGCGTGGTCTTTGCTTCTGCGAGACAGCCGGGAATATTTTTCCCCGCTGTGAAACATCGCTGTGCGTGTTTTAGTTAACATTTACCGTAGCAACCCATTTCTTCCTTTTCTCGACGGCACTAGTAAAGAGTCGTAAATTTTTACTTGCCAGTATAGTCTGTACTTCTATTTCGTGCGTAGTTATGTGCAGTGTGTGGCAGATCCTTAATCCGCGTAATCTCATTTTCTGTCCGCATTCCCTTCTCACAGGTTACGCAGGCAACAAATTCGCAGGTGCTAAAGTGTTCTACGTCAAGAGCACCTTGGCGTCGTGCAAGAGACACCCGTTGATATGTTGCTGATCTCTGTTGCCACTCTCCATCAAGTGGGATTTTCAACTTTTTTTTTGTGCTGCTCTGTGGTATGCTAGCTGCCGCATGGACGCTGTGAAGGCTTACTTTCGATTTGCTCTGGCGTTTAGTAGTAAAGGATGGGCTACCTTTTGAAGGGAGGCATTTACTTTTGTTTGTGAGAATGTTTACCAGCCTAACCAAGTGATACGTGCGTACTGTAAACAGCAGCACGAACAGAGACGGACGACGAAGTAGGTAGGAGCACACACGAGCGCAAGCTCAACTGAAGGTTTAGTTTTGATGACAGGTATTAAAGACACTGGTCAACTTGACAAAGGTAAAAAGCCATGCATGCGTGGCAGAAACAGCCACGTGCGACAAGAAAAAAAATGTGAAAAAACCATGTCATGTAGAATAAACGTGCGTGAAAAACGAGAACTATCGGACAAATCTTTCGAAAAAATGAAAGATTTGTCCGATAAATATGACACTACCCAACGAGAAATACTCTTTTGAGAACTGCACCTTTTTCCCACTAAGGCAACAGATAGCTTGGTCATGCATTTGTTTCGTTTGTGATCAATAAATATTGCTTCTTGAACTCCTCTGGTGTTGCGGTATATAGAGGAGAAAGAACGATTGTTTCATCACAAAGACGAGAACACAAGAGGACTTATGGAAGCATTATTTATTGATCACGAAGAAAAATTAATAAGCAAGATTTCTGTGACGCTTCGTGTGAAGAGTTGCTACAGTACTTCTCGTTAATATCACTTACAGGACAAACCTTTCAGTTTTCGTGTTTTTCTTAGTTTATGACGCACATGTTTATTCTGCAGGACGTCTTTCGGTCCTTTTTTGTTGTGCCGGGCTGTTTCAGCTGCGCCTCCATGGCTTTTTCTTCGTGAAGTTGGCCGGCGTGTTTAAAATCTTTGTCTTTACGAATAAACTTCTAGTTGAGTCAGCGTTCATGTGTGTTCTTACCTTAATTCATCCTTCTCGTCTCTGTTTGGGTGGTTGTCAAATATAAATGTACACCGAATTGGCCAAGTGTCCATAGAATTGATACATGAAGTTATTTGCGCTGTTTATTTCAGGAAGAACGCTATTGGGTCTTATCTTCTCTGTTTTAAACACTGATGTACATTTTTCTAGTTCAACTTCAAGGAGTCCCCTGAGGAAGCCAATAAGATTTATGGTAACTTTCTTCGTTGTAAGATTTATGAATTTCATCCATTCAAGGCATGACACGTCACATGCCTCTTTATAGGTATGCAAGCATTGGTAGTTTTTAAACATACTAACCTTTACTTTTCGGTTCTCATGACGCTGCTTTGTACTGTGCTGCATTCTCCAGGCGCAGGAACCTTTTTTTATGCGGTGAGTGCATGTGTTCTTTTTGTATATATTGGAGAAAAAATTGTCGTGAGCTTAAATATGCATGTATATCACCTGTAATTTTTTTTCAACACGGGTGCTGTATCTCACTCCGTCTTTGTTACTGCTTTGTCCCAATTTTTATGCAACTTTTATGTATTTATGCACTAAAATTCTGGTAGCATTTTAATGACATTTTACCTGCGCAATTGAGGTCATTGGTATTTCGTATACGCATTTATTTGCGCTTTTCACTGTCTCACCTAGCTGTCCAGTCATTGGAACCGTTTCTCATTCTCTATGACTATTTCTGGGGGACTTGATACTGCAAGTGCAGGTGCAGGTGACCATTTATTTGGCTGTTTGGAATTGTGTTAGCCGTGTGTTACTACCAATAATTATTTTTCTCTTATCGTTCAAGATATTAGCCTTGCCTTATCTGTTTATTGACTGAGGTACCACTTAGTTGCTGGGTATAGGGAAAAGGCCCCCCAAAGTGCTCTAATTAGCTTTGTGCAAGTCCAGAAAAATTACCTGAAAAGGAGCTCACTAAATTGAGGAAATGCCACCAACAATTTCTTCTGTACCCCGAATTAACATAATCAAATGGTGTACTATTTGTTCTTGACTTGTGCCAGGGAGATAAGCTGCACTCATTACACAAAAGCTTTACAAGTTTATTTCTGAAGAAAGCAAACCTGGCTCGTCAGACACAGATGATTGAGGTGTTCACCATGCGCGATAACTTTCTAAATGATGTCTCGTCAATTAATAGCTGAGTGATGTTATTTTATAAAGTATTGGGCAACATGAAAATATATACATCGCAAAGACAAAAAGCTCAGGCAAGTCTACTTTGGTACTTCATTAAATTTTAATCGCAGTGAAAGACGTGTGCTAAAGCTTGTATATATTTACGTGGTCATTTGTTTCAAGTCTGTATTTTGCCTTCTCACAGTCAGCCGTAGCTCTTCCTGTGATGTGTTAGTGTGCGAACCATTTTAATGTAACATATTCAGATGTCTTTTGTGTATTCACAAGCAAGCAGCTTCAAGCGCTCATGTGTTCAAACTTGGTTGTTACAAGGGTATGCTTAAGCCCTGCCTTTTGAGTCGCTTTGCCTTCTAGTCATGAACTGAAGTCGAAAGTGAAGACCACAATGATCTTTTTGATTGAATTCATATGTATAGGTTTTTCAGATGTATTTACACTGCTAAGACTGCTGTAGGTACTAGCCAATGTCTCCAGGTTCGATGTAGGGGTGCCTTATGTACTGTAATACTGTTTCATGTGCACGCATCTTTAGTGTAAATAAAGGTACTTCAAATTGATCAGTCTCTCCTTTGCTTTTGCTTGTGTTTGGGAAAGGTATGAGCAGGCACCGGGGCATGCAACTTTGAACAGCAAAGCAATTTCAATATATGAATAAAAATCGACTAGCCCAACGAAACGTCAATCATATTTCAATGGCGTCTTCTGAAATCTCAATGCCATCACAACTGGGCCACAAAGTACTTTTCAGTGCTGTGGCAATAATAACTTAACAGGTCAACAGAACTACCACAACGTCAGTTCAACGCAGAATCAATGGTAAACCAACAACCATTCAACAAAACGAACACAACGGGCCGTTTAAGCACAATGGATTTTCAGTGGTAACTTAACAATTATTCAACATTCAGATACCCAATGGTGTTTCAATTAAATTTCAGTGGCCAATATTTAAGAGCCCTCAACACTCAACCCGACAATTATCCAACAAACTCAATAATTCCTCAATAAAAAACTCAACATTGACCAACAATATTTGAATGCCTTCTCAACAATTTTTTTTTTTACGGGTTGCCCTTATAATTATGTATTACACTGTCTTTTGCCGTTTTAATACGTTTTCCTGTGGGTGCATTTTTTCAATTTATTTTTCAAATGCTTTTGTCACACGTTTTCCTGTGGGTGCATTTTTTCAATTTATTTTTCAAATGCTTTTGTCACGCCCCCCTGCTTAGTATTTCGAGCGCAGTATGTTGTAAATAAATGAATAAAGTAAATAGCTACTCCTTACATCCATTAGTCATTCGATCTCAAGACTCCGCGGAGTGTTTGAGTGCCTTACATATCCGAAATTGAGACGCATATTCGGCAACTTCGAATAGTGAATTCTTGAATCGAGCAGAAACAGAATCACTGTTTCTGCTCGTATTACACTCGTATTCGAAATTTCGAATATTCGCACACACCCTAGTATAATGGTTGTGCGTGACAGTGCGGCGCATCGGATTGAGGAGGCTTAGCTAGACTTAGCGATGCATGTGTTCGGCTAACTAACGCTTTTTGCACATTTGAAAAGCTTACACTATTTCTTTCTGTTAGAATGTTTTAAGTATCACAGTTCAAGAATGGCTCTCACCAAGGAAGCTTTTTGTACAAGTGTCAATGTTATGTACAGACTTACACAAAACAGAAGTAAAACGAAATAGTCGCTTTATTCAAGCGGGATACCAATTAGTTTATGTCAGACTATGTGGCCACTGCTACAAGGCTGTATTGATGAACGGTGCCAAGAAATCCAGTCGCGCAGCAGCCAATTACAAGTCCGCTCCACAGCCCCTGTCGTGAGCTGATGATAACTATGTAATCAGTGCAATCCATCGTGGTCCTCTATAATCATGGCTGCTGCCTTGCTGCCGATCATCATGCTGGGCGAGTTGGTGTGGCCGCTCACAACGTCTGGCATTATGGAAGCGTCGGCCACTCGTAGAGCCGTTACATCGCCACGGACCCTGCACCAGTATTGTTGAAAAAGCAGCCACCATTTTAAAAGATCACTTGGAATTAAGGGGTTGCACCACGCACTAACCCCCCGCTGCCAGCGATCATCACATTCAGTATATTATAAAAAAAAATTACAATGCTAAACAAGGTAAAGGCGGCAAGCGAGATAACAGGGATCTCGATGGCAATTTAAAGAGCTGGCCCACAGTTAAAAATAAGTCACCCGTGGTGAGTGGATCCCAGGGCTACATTCTTGCACGCGTTCTAAAAGATGGCATTCAGTTTCGTCTCACGCAATTTTCCTGGGCTGCTCCGACATCGCGGTTTAGGCCAATCGTATGAGGTGAAACTGAACGTCAGGTTTTGGAACGCGTACAAGATAGCGGCCAAATACTTGACAAATGCTCGCAGATGTATTCTTCTGTAAAAAAAAAAAAGCAATGCAACTAATTGTCAAGTGGTTTGACAGATCACATGCGACACCGCGAAACAAGGCAGCGATCAGCCAATCTATGTGCTTCGCAGCGCGCCAATGGCTCTTGCTCGCACAATCGAAAACGAAAAAAAAAAAAAAAATTGAACCACTCCAAAATCAATCTGTTGCCAGAGATGTAACACTGTGTCTTGATTTATAAGGATTGTGATTATTTTATAATGAGGCTACATAGAAACATCGGTGGCGTAATGGGTGAAAAGACGACGCGTGCTACTCTGGCGCCACCTCGTAGCCATGGTCGCCGCAAAGCCGTCTTGCGTAGCACTACGCTTTTGCTCTCATGCTTTTGCCATATCCTCCTCATTCACTTTCCGCCTCACGGTTCCACTGCGCCTCTTTCCGCCGCGCGCTCTTTGCTATCGCCCTCTTCCATCCCCGACTGTGCTCCGCGTTCGCCATTTCATCTTTCGCTGTGCTCGTGCGCTCGATTACGCTGAGGACGCCGACGAGGACGCCGACGAGGACGCCGACGAGGACGCCGACGACGCCACCGCAGCAACAATCGCCTAAGAGCTGCGTTCCAAAATATTTCTCATTGAGCAGATGTGCTGCGCCATCAAGGACAGAGAGCTGTAGAGTATAATCCAACTACTTGGCCTCCGAGATTTACGATAGCGCGATGTTGGTTGCCTATTTGTTCGGCCTTCCGAGCTTCCGTAGACCTGAAGCGCGCGCACACCCCGTATGCATCCGTTCAAACCAAAGTCCCCGCATTTCTTTTCAGTGGCACGAGCACCAAGTGACACTCTTCGTTCTTGCGCAGCACTTCCAGTGTACCTCGTGAGAAGACTGGGGACAAACTTCAAAATAAACCAGACAAAAATAGAAAAAAAAAATAGTACGGTAGGAACTTCATCGGTTTCATTATAGATATGACATCAGAGCATAAGTTTATTCACAAGTTGAGTTACTGAAGTGTCTGGAATAATTAGAATTAACGAGAAATCACTGATTACCACATACCAAAGCATAGAATCGTAGAATTTAGAGACCCGCCACATGAGCACGACTTTAGCGAAATTCCCTGTACCCCGAAGTACAAAGCGGAAGTAACGACGTCGCTTATGGCGTCACACAAAAGAAGGTGGCATGATATTTAACCGGCTAACTAAAGGAAAACAGTTGCCTCCGAGTACGGTTCGTGCGTCGTGTTCGCGTAAAGTTAACCTAAAGAACACCAACGCCGATGTGCGAGTGGCACTTAGAACACCTAAATCAAAGATTGTGGTCGCCCACCACTTTTGTTTTCGTTGTGAGGTGTTCCCGACCCACGCACCTGAGAAGAAGGCGCACTACAAATTTTACCACGTAACGGATAGCACGAACCGCCACTTAGGATGAATTTTCCAACTTGCACAGGTACGAAGTGACAGCAGTTGCTGAGCAGTGCATTGTCACTTTCAAGCGAGGACCAATTCGTGAGTATTTCCTTCGTAAATATCCGGGAGCTTATATGACTGCGGTTTCTAAGCCATGTAAGGCGCTGCATTCCAATTACTTCATCCGCTTAGCTACCTATCCGGTTACCGCCCCGGCCAATCATTGACAGGTGGCTGCTAATTCTAGAGGAAGCGTTTTGCGCCTATGTCTGCTAACAACATTACCAATAGACATAATTGAATTCCATGGTTTTACGTGCAAAAACCTCGATTTGATTATGAGGCACGCCGTAGTGGGAGACTCCGGATTAATTTTGACCACCAGGGGATCTTTAACATGCCCCCAATGCACGGGACACGGGTGTTTTTTTTTTTGCATTTCGCCCCTATGCCAAAGCGCGACACCTGAAGATGCGATAGGAGACTCCGTGTTAGACGCTTACACGGACATGTTGCAAGAAAACAATGCAATGTAGGTTCGGGACGCTTGTCTACAGCAGCTAGACGTGCCTTCTGGTCATGATGCTGCCCTCATCGAGCGAAGCCGCGAGAGGCCGCATTTTGCGTCGACGGATACCATTTTATTTTTTGGGGACATTTGCCATTAGCTCAAGCGTCACCACAATCGCTCGGATCGGCCGCGCGGCACAGTGCGTAAGAAAATGAGAATAGAACATCCCGAAATACGCTCCAGAAGAGTTGACGGCGCTTGCCGTCGGAAAAGAGGGCAGAAAGTAACGATCTCATCGACAAGCAAGTGAGAAGTCATGCAAGAGGCTACGCGGGACCCGTGTAGTCTGCGTGATCATTGGGGAGATTTATGTTTCGAATAATTCACCTACTAAGGAAACCTGAGATCCTAAGCAACTTAAGTGAGCAATCAGCCCTCCACGCTAATCGCTCGCTCGAGCCTCGTCGTCCGCCGCGCGCCATTGAGGCAATAAATAAACACAGTCCCACAGTCCCTGAGGCACCACCTGCGCTCATGTCCGCTTGTTTAAGTCCTTACTTGCCTCCCACAGGTATTACTGAAGTGTTTGTTGGAGATTTCAAACTATCATGCTCCAGGCAACCGGTGCTACTGTCTATTTGATAAGTGAAAAGCTTTACCGCTTCATCACTTAAGTAATGATGTCGCCTTCGAGGAACTCCTACGATAGCTGTACTAATACGCGAACGACTCCGCGTTCTGCGCTATCGCCGATTCCCGTGGCTGATTTTTGCAAACGCCAGGCTACAAACTAAATCTTCAGACTCATTTAACGTAGTACCCGAGCCTGTAAGCCAGATCCAGCGACTAAATAAAATGAAATTAAATAATCAACCTTCAAATGGATTGCTCCTCCACCCCGTTCTCTCAGCATTTAACGTGCTAAATTCGCTGCTAATCCTCTAATGCTGCTCTGCACGAAATGAGTCTCTGCACTCCTACAGGAACTCTTAGAACGGGACTTCCTCCATGGCTGCGTGGACGGCGCAGTGAAGAAAAAAATAGGGTACACACTAAGCACGTGCCCGTCTTTCTTTGTTTTTCTTTTCTGATTAAGCACACTCTTGTTATAGGTGCACCTGATGAATGTGGTGTTTTGTGGCGCAAGGGCCAAATATGGCCAAAGATCGTCAGACCGGTGTTAATGAGTTTGCATTGGAGCTATGAATAACGAGAGGTAGATGTTACGTGGCTGTAGAGGGGCCTCAAAAACAGAAGATATAAAGGGCATAAAACATATATGAGATAAATTATGCCAATGGTTAATAAGCTGTACAATGGAAATGAAAGATACATTGTGAAATAATGATGACAACTAGGATGTGTCAAAGATAAACATTTGCGAGAAGCACTACTGCCTTAACAGAGCCCTTGAGATGCAAGGGCCTGGAGGCATGTGCTATACAAAACTACTCTCACAGCGGTATTCTCTGGAAAGAGGACGTGCTTTGAATTTATGGGGCTAAAAACATGCAACACGGCATCATTCAAAAATCCTAGAACTGCGTTGGTGTCAAAGAACAGTTCTGCACTAAGAAACATTGCAGAAGGGAGAGGGGTGTGCTGGCGGCATACAAGAGGAAAATGTTCCTTTCTCCCAGCTTGGGGTTCCCGACACTCCAGGAGGACTTGGAGGACAGTCAGCCTCTCACTACATCTACCACAGGTTGGAGGCTCATTTCGAGTCAGTAAAAAATCTCGGGTGCCATAGGTGTGTCCTATCCTGAGTCGACAGAATAGGAGATCAGTTCGTCGTGTTTTCGGCTGCCAGAAACGTAACTGTGGTTTAATCAAGTGACGCTTATTTGTTTCCACATCCCGCAAGCGTTGCCAGTGGCTTCGCAGTTTCTTTCGTAAGAAGGGCTTCAGATCTGTGACAGGGACAGCAGCTGTAGGAATAATAGCTAGCGATGTGAATGATGGGGCCATTTGGTCAGCTAGTAGATTACCCTCGATGCCTCTGTGGCCAGGTACCCAGCATATAATGACATGCTGTTTAGCTATATACGCTCTACAGAGAACGAAATAGAGCTCAGTAAGTAACCGTTTTTTGTGTTTACAGAGAGACTTCAAGGCTTTTACGACGCTTAGGGAGTCTGTAAATATAATTATTTTTTGAAATTTTGATTTCCTTATATGATTCACAGCCGACAATAGCGCATGGGCGTCAGCCGTAAATATACTTGTTTCCGGACACAGTACACCGTATTCTGAGAAGGATGCACCAACGCTGCATAACACACCCCGGCATGCGACTTAGAAGCGTTTGTGTAAAACTGCACGAGTACTTGTACTGAAGTTCTAGGAAATGCATTTTAATATGTGCCTCTGACGCATGTTTTGTGACCCCTACAAAGGATGTCAGACTATCAGCTCTATCCTCTGTCACACACTATTCTCGCACGCAGAGAGAACGGCCTTCTCGCTGCAGGTCGGTTATAGAAAAGTATGGCAGTGGTTATATCGTTTATGCATGAATAAGACGGATGTTCAGCGTTCGAATTTATTTTCAGGAAATATGTAAAACTGCCATATGATCTCTGAAGATGGAGCGACTATACATTTGCTTCTGCATAACAGCTTTGTACGGGGCTTGTCCTGAGGGCTCCGGTCGCGAGGCGGATTCCTAATAATTGGACAGGGTCCAACATCTTTAAAGCAGTTGGTTTAGCGGACTTATCATCGCGCCGTAGTCAAGACGTGAGCCGACAAGACACCTATACAAGTTCAAAAAGCATTTGCTTTCGGTGCCTCATGATGTACTAGATAGAACCTTCAACAAGTTCATTGTCTTGAGGCACGTAGCCTTGAAGTATTTAATATTCGGGATGACTGTCACCTTCGAGTCCAATATGATGCCGAGAAACTTGTGCTCGGCACTTACTGATAATCTGCTACCAGAGAGCTCAATAGCAGGTTATGGTACTATTCCTATTTTATTCGTGAAAATAACGCATGTACTTCTCTGTGGGCTCAACCTAAAACCGTTTTCATCAGTCGAATTTGCGCCTTTCTTGAAGCCATGCTGGACATGTCGTTCGCAGATAGCAAGGTCGCATGATTTCAATCCAATCTGCACATTATCTACATATTGACACGTGTACTTATATTTATCGGGCGACCACGTTTCGCCGTCTAACAAATCTTATCGCACAGCGCGGGACGCGCTTGCATGTATCCGAAGTTTCTGGAAAGTTATCGATGCTTCTATCCGCAGTCTGTTGTCGCGGAACCTTGTGTTATCTGATTTATTCGCCTGACGCGAATGGTGTAGAACTTTGTGGAAGGCACGCGGGTCCCAACGATTAGTCTGGAACATTCGACGATTCTGTATAAAAGCCGACGCGCTTGACCCGCTGATCAGATTTTCGACGATCGCCGACTGTGTTCGCCGCTTTCGTTGTGCTATAAGTGTAGCCTGTTTTGTGGGCACAGGTTCGCCCAATAAAATCTAGTTTTGCCTTTCACAGTATTGCCACTGTGTTCTTAACGTCACCACCACGTGACAATATACAGCGTAGAACATTGCTCGTGGGATAGTCATGCGCAAAGAATTCATTTTCACAATAAACAGTGTGCACCTTAGCATACCACCTTGCGGAACAACAGTTTCCTGGGGGAAAGACCTTGACGGGGCATGGCCTACGCTTACACGAAAGATGTGGCTAGAAAAGTAATTTTCGATGATGCTCAACCTACTACCGCGGACACCCGTAGCGGAAAGGTCTCGGATAATACCGAAGCGCCATCTGGTGTGATATGCTTTCTCTTAATCGAGAGATACAGAGAAAAGACTGGTTGTGTATGAAGGCCTCCCTTATATTTGCCTCAATGCGGACAAAGTGGCCTGTAGTCGACCTACCTTCTTTGAAACCGTGTTTGAGTGTGGGGACTATTATAGCTTCTTTCCAAGAAGATGGATTATACCCAGCAGCCCGCATGACATTAAACAGTGAGAGGACTGTTTTCGTTGCTTAATGGTGGAGGTACTTGATCATTTCATATATGATACAGTCCCCACGTGGTGCTGAGCTGTTGCAACACGCAAGAGAAGTTTTAGGCTCAGCTAAACTGAACAGGCGGTTGTAATTTCGGGCGCATTTTCGATCAAAGGGCTGTCGCTCTGCGCGTTCTTTCATACTCAGAAATGATTGTGTGTATTGAGATGCATTAAAGATATATTCAATGTGTTCACCCAAACAGTCTGCCTGGTCTTCCAGGCTATCTCCTTGGGTATTGATAAGGGCAGGGGGTTTGTCTCCCGGCCTTTTAATTCACCCTATTCCACACCTTTGCCTCGTGTGTGTGTGTGTGTGTGTGTGTGTGTGTGTGTGTGTGTGCAAGAATTTATGCCAGGTATGTACCGCTCCCAGTTCTCTCTCTTTGCACGCCGACGTGTTCTCCTGCCTTGTGGTTTGACCTGTTTGAAATAATAAGGTTTTCAATTGTTGGAGAATTGCGAAGCAATTTCCAACTTCGTTTTGATTTTTGCGTGCTTTCCGACATTCGTCATTCCAGCATGGGATGCGACGGTTCTTTACCAGTCAGTTAGTTTATTTAATACATTTTGTTGCAGCGTCAATAATAAAACCTGTTAGGTATACCACAGCATCGTCTGCATTAAATTAAGAAATGTCATCCCCGCCTAAATATGCGAGTTGTCGAAACAGTTCCCATTGCGCTGATTCGAGGTTCCATCAAGGGAAATGAGGCGAGCATGCATCTTGTTTTGTTAGGTTGAACATAATTGGGAAGTGGTCACTCCCGCAAGGGTTCTTGAGAACAGACCACTCCAGGTACGGAAATAGTGAGCTTGAAACTATGCTGAAGTCTATGAACGAGCATGTGTTATGTGTAACGCTGTAGTACGTTTGTTCTTTTTGTTCAATAAACATGCACCTGAAGAAAACGGAACATTTTCTATCAGGCGCCCACGTGCATCGCATCGCGAGTCGCCCCACAGGGGGCTATGAGCGTTTAAATCACCAGCCACTATGTATGGCGGAGGACGTTCCCCGATGAAGCTTTGAAACTGTTTTAGAAAGTTGATAACAAGGGGGGACGTACATCGAACTAATTGTGATTAGCTTACCAAACAGCACAGCACGGACTGCAAGTGCCACTAGGGAAGTTCAGAGTTTTATTTGCCGACATGCAATGCCCTTATCGACTATTACGGCTACACCTCCCGGGAGGCCAGTGCATCATCGCGGTCTTTTCGGAAAGTGGTATATTGCTTTTGCTTTAGAAAGTTGGTCTGTGTTAATTTTAGGTGTGTTTCTTGGACATACAGCACCTTTGGAGTGAATATGTGGAAGATTTCTTTAACATCGTCAAGATTGTGGAGAAGTCCTCTCACGTTCCATTGTAATATTTGGGTATCCATAATGAGAACCAGGTCAGCGCTGTGTGTCTAGCAAGAAAAGTTAAGTTACCGGGCCCTTTCCCGGTCCCATTATGCGATGTTTCTCTTTTTTAGAGTGGTCGACAGATTCTCGCTGCTCCTTAGGCGCTGGTTGCGCCTTTTGACTAGGTATCCTGTCCCTCGCCTCCTGAGAAGCGTGGACACCCGCCATTGCGACAGATTTGTTTGTCGAGAAGACCTCTTCTCAAGGGATGAGGCCCTTGATGGCACCAGCCCGGAGGTCGAATGCCCCTTATCGGACGGTGCAGCAGCGCCTGCCGCAGCCGCCGAGGCGGCGGGTGGCGTTACTGTCGGATCACTGTGTGTGGGCCGGACGGCCGCCGGAGGTCGTTGTGGCGCTGCCCACTGACGCGCCAATTCGGTAAAGCGATTCTTTGTCAGGAAGGATACGCGCCTGCGTGCCTTCTTCAACGAAATATTCTTTGATTTTGATTGCCACTATATTTTTTTTTTCTTTTTTTACAAGATGGGCAGGACTGTGAGCACGTGGCGTGCTCCCCATCACAATTCCCACAGTGTGGAGTGTTCGCGCATGGCTCGGACGGATGTTCATGGTCGCTACATTTGGCACAGGTTAGTCGGCCACGGCAGTTCCGAGAACTGTGGCCGAACATTTGACATTTAAAGCATCGGAGGGGATTTGAAATATACGGCCTGACCCTAATCTTCACATAGCCTGCCTCGATTGTTTCGGGCAGAACACTTGAACCGAATGTGAGAATAAGATTGTTAGTCTGTATACTTCATTACCATCGTGCCTCATTTTCATTCGTTTTCGACTGATCACATTCTGGTCACTCCAGCTTTCAAGTAGTTCAGCCTCTGTCAGATCAATCAGGTCACTGTCAGATACGACACCACGGCTGGTGTTCATGGTACGATGCGGGGTCACATTCACTAAAACGTCACCAAAAGACAAGATTCAGCAGCCTTTCATGCGGATTCTCATCTCGGAGTTCCAGAGGGAGATCTCCACTTGCAAGTTTGGAAACGTTCTAGCCTTGGCCTAGAACTTCGGTTATTGATTTCGACACCAGAAGAGGAGAGATCATTCTCGCTGACTTTGCGGTTTTCTCGGTGTGTACATGAAATTTGGGAAAATTTTCACTATGGTGGTCAAAGAACCTAAATACTTCTTTGGTGCGCAAGGAACAAACAGGCGCTTGCAAATACAATGTTTGGTGGGCTCGTGTCTCACCCTTGAAATTCTTACAAATCCCAACGACCGCGCATAAATGCTCTCTGGCCACAGACATTGTCTATACGCACCTCAGGCGTTCGTCCACGACTGCTTCAGGGTGCGTGCCCATGGCTGCGGTGCAACACAGATGCCAGACCGTCTGTCCCAGGTGTCGGAAAGCGCACTCGATGTACTCCTGACTCCACTGGGGCCCTGCCTCGGCACACGGAGGAAAGGTGACGTTCCAAGGCTTGGCGCCGATGCTTTTCATGGCCTCCGTGTTCAGCATGCGGTCGATGAACTTCTTTGTGCCTGGGAGAGAATTGCGCATCGTCTAAAGCGCTCCCACTTGGTTCACCGCTGCGCTTCTAGTTCTTTACCGAGATTGGTGCTGTATAAACTGCAATGGTTGTAAATAGTGAACAGTCGCTTCGGCACCTGAGTGCTTATTGCGCGATGGCATTGTCGCACTCCTATTCGGCACTTTGTAATGACTTTCTGCAAGGGTGGTGACATTCATGCAACACGCAAATATTGTGTGGTCGAGACAGAATAAGTAAATAGATAGCTATGCATTCCAGGGAATATCAAATAGGCGAAGGCAAATCTCCAACTTCTAATATAGGCTTTTTTTATTGAGACAAGCTTTAACCCATGGAATTCTCAGAAATATTCTGGGGTTAGCTACCTACGGCGATTATCGTCGCCGCGTTGCTGGTGGCGGTTTGTGCGAAAGCCACTGCTCTTGCGACTAGCTTCGTGCACTGCGCGTAGAAGTTACTCACCAAGAAATGCCAGGTATATTTAAATAAGCGAACGAGTTGGTGAACTTTTGCAACGTATTAAAAATGGTAACATTAGGTAAGAAAAAAAACTCGAGATTGTAAAGCGCGAAAGGTTACCCGAACCGAGCATTCAGAAGCGCCGATAATAATATTCGGAGCCACGTGACCAGATATTTTTTTTCGGCTCTCGGTTGTGCTCGAAGGTGAGCACGCGTCCGAGCGCACCGAGCTCGAGCGCGGGGCCAACAATTAACCAGAATATTGCATTCCCATTGCTTGATTTTAATCAGCCGCGTGTAAAGTGCGCAACCAGAGCACTGTGAAACGCTCGGAAGCTACCAGCCGAACGTACGATAACAAACAAGTAGCGGCGTCGATCGACTCATACGCGGAGAAGGTCATCTTGGTATACTAAATGACCAGTCGTAAACATACCTTTTAAAAAACAGGTTTGTCAATGCCACACAAATATTGGTACTTTCCCATCGCTTCGGCTTGGCTAGCGCCACTTGTTATTCGTGCCAAAAGTGCAAAAAAAGAAAGAAGGTTAGCTTACAACTGTCGTCATACCGCACAAGAACCGCGCTCGATAATAAACGCAATGAAGGCCTTCAATCTCAACTACGCATTTTTTAAAACTTAAGCAATCGCTGAAAAATGTCAATCCAGCCCAATATATGTTCTTCCCAGAACATCGAAGGCGGGCAATTCGTTTACTCAATACATGGACTAATTATTTAAGCATGAATCACTTCCTCGCTGTTTTCAGCAAGTTTCTAGGGGAAATTGACGGCCACATGGAAGTTGTGAATTCCGGAAGAATCTAAAGAAGCGAAGTAAGTGTTCATGCACGTTGCGCGTTCGTCAACCACCGGAAATGAACTTCTTTTGTGCCACTGAGTAATCGAAGTGTGGTCGCTACGGGAAGGGTGAAAGTGGGAGCAAGCCGCAGGCGTATGGCACAAGTTCCGTGCTTAGCCCTTACTGCGGCACGTAGTCCTCGCTTGACGCATTCTCAAATTGGCCTTCAGCGTGTATATTTCGGAGACAAAACGCGCGTCGAAGGCTGAGAGGCATAGCGGCTGCAATAAAAATGAGAGTACATGTAAAGAATAAAATAGTAAAGCATTTGTAGACTGCAGTGCATCATGAGATGAATTTTTGTACGGCACCTAACAAACAAGAAGCTTAATGTTAAGGAGCTGAAATTGCGTTTCGTGTTCCTCGTACAGATTAATCCAGGGTGAGACTGATTAGGTATTTTATAATTAACGATGTAAGGGTATCACCCCCAGTTGAGTACATAATTAACCAAGGAGCGCTTGGAAAAATACCCTGCGCAGAGACTTCATAATCTTCGAAGTCAAACGAACGTCCGCTTCATGGGAGAGGCGCGCGATTGAAAACTGGGAGCTTTATTTTCTTCGCTAACGAATAATTTTCCACCTAAAAGTGGTAACAAGACTTCGAAACCTCACTTTCGCATTCTATAATGAATTACTGTTTACTTTTCTTCTCTTCAGTGGGCTGTAGCACGAGCTTTTGCACACGGAGGTAAGAAAAAGATGCCTGCAAGAGACCGGTTGATTCATCAAAGTAATATTGCTTCTGAATTTCCAGAAAAGGCAGGGGGGTGAGTCTGTCGACGCTGAACTATCCATTATTATTATTAGGAGTTTTCTTTTCTTTCCTGGATGCAGGCGTTGCTTGTAATATGCGCTGTGCATAAGAGTAAGGAAACCGGCGAGTCATTTACTATACCTTGAGCGGCGGCCTTCACATCGTCGGGGTGCTCGAAGGTGCCTTCGTCAATATCAGGGTAATCGTTGGGGTCCGTGGACTGCAGCGTGATGGAACCGCGAGACTTGGGTCGGTTGAGGATCGTTACCACTCGAAAGCCAGGCCGACCGTTCGTAGGCCCAATGAAGTTGTCAAAAGCCTGCCAAGAAAAGTCGTTCCAGAGACAGACCTTAGGACAAGGACGTTTAAGAGGTTTACCCCGATTCACAAAGCTGTCGTCATATGCTGAGCATTGGGGCTAGCAATTCACATGAAAAATAAAGGGGACCGAGAACAACTATCACTTCACTAAAAACAGGAGGACAGCTTAGCTGCAAGTAGAGTAATGCTCTCAAATGTAATAATTGCCCATATACACAGTTATGAGGCTGGGCAGCAACTGAGGTTCAGCAGAAGGTTACGGGTTTGACAGACACATTTGTTCAGGGACGGCATACATTGGCCCGCTGACGTGCCATTGTTAAGTAGAGCGTTAACGAATGCAGGGTGGTTAAAATTTATTCTGCAGACCCTCACTGTATACGACCCTCACTGTATACGATTTTGCTCACGTTTTCGTCTACTTAGAAATGTAGAATTTCATGAGCCACCAGTTAAATTATTTCAGAACACGAACTTTCGGTTTAAACCCTCAGAACCGTAAGAACCGTTAGATTGAAATAGCCGCTACAGCACTCCGCTGTCTGCAGCACATAATCACAGTGGCAACTGCAAGTTTATTGACCAAAATGTGCGTCCTCTCGCTTAACTTGAATCGCATTTGTTCGTCTTCTATGCATATAGGAAGGTCTACGCGGAAGGGCCAAAAATAAAAAGCAAGTGGTTGCTTGAGCAGAGACGTGAATGACGTCCGCTTCAGGTCCTACGAGCCGCCACTCTGTTTGTGGACACTACAAGAAACGAGACTTTCAGCGACATCACAATGGCGCCTCGGGTGCCAACCGCAATTTTTCAACATCTGCTGGTCAGATAAAGAATTCTTTTTTTCGCTACACATCCATCAGACTGAAGTGGCTTTCATCTCCACAATTCCAGTCGACAGAAAGCTAAAACAGAGCCTGACAAGAGAGATGCTGTAGTTGATATAAACGATTGCTGAAGGTAATACTGAATCATGTCAATCCTTTTGGGCATAAACCGAAAAAGACGCAGGAAAGAGATTACAACACGAGTGCTACTATCGGTACTATCAAAGCTTTCCGGAAAAACGTGGGCTTTATATTGAAATATTGCGCATGCACCTAAGTGTGAAAATTGCACAAAACAATTCGGGCAGAACTCATCTACGATGACTATTCAAATATGCGAATAGTCGAAATGCATCACTCGTGAGGCGTGTGCTGCGGCCGAGCTCCTCTCTCGCGCTCCCCTCTGCAGACGCTGCTCCATCTAGCGGTGCGGCCGCGAAGTCCGCGTGTACGAAGCGAGCCAAGTTGCCGTCCAATAGGTTCATTGAGAGAGAGAGAGAAACTTTATTTGGTTCCTTCAAGGATTTAGCGTCTCGAGGTCTCCGTCGTCTTCTTGGGCGCCGGCGACTTGGAGCCTCTTCCGGCAAGGGTGGGCCACTATTCCAGGGCTCCACTGAGCCTAGCTACCTCACTAGCGTGCTGCACTAAGGCCCTTTGGGCCGTGAGCTCGCAGCTGGTAAGCAGACTCTCCCATTGCTCCGCACTCGGGTTATTGTGTTGGTGGAGTGATTGATTGTGTTTACATTCCCATGTGACATGACATAGTGTGGGTGTGGCACCGCACCATGGGCAGGTGTCTCTGTATTGTGTTGGGTACATTTTGTTTATGATGTATAAATTTGGGAAGGAACAACCGCACATACACAGCGATACATATCTAGTTGCACGTACCTTCGGGAACGGCCAATATCTCTTGACTGCACTATCTTCAGGATGAGCCCATATTTGTGGTTAGGCTAGATAGCCGAAAGAAACAGGTCTAACAATGTCAAGAATGTTATTCGCGTTACAAAGAGCATGCATCTTTGTCAAGCATGCATATTTTGCCTACGCCGCCCCTTCAGTGCGCTTCCGAACTGCTGCACACGCCCCACCAACTTTCTTCTTAGCGGAAAATAGAATGTTAGTAAGATCTTGATGAGGGCTAGTTGGTTCATACTTCATCAGCGCTTGTCTGTGGTATTCGTTTCCTTGTGTCCTTGTCTATTTCGCGCTGTTTAACCTCAGTTCTACATAGAATGTTAACACCGTGTCGAGACAATTGTGGTAGTGTATTGGATGACTTATTTTATCGGGCTCTTTTTCTGTCGGTGGCTGCACGTCTACTCCTATTATATCTCGCTTTAATTCCCGGAACAGTTTTTCCGACGCCAAGGGTAACAAACCCCGCATTTTAAAGTGTCCTAATGTGTTCCGAGACCGACTCATAATATGCGCCCAAGATTTGGCCATGGCTGATCACAAGTATCAAACTGCGATAGCAATCTTCACAAGTGTGTCAACCATTGGCACGCAAAGTCCGCCACGAAACAAACGCAGTGCGAAGGTATAGTTTAGTGTACACAAAGCTGGGGCGTCGTTTCTGCGTTTGAAAAAAAAAAAAATATCGAGAACCGCTGTTTACATTCCAAATTATGTTTATCCGGAGCAAGAATGCCGGCTTCATTTCACGGAAACTGTTGCACGAATAAACTGAAGATAACCACGAAGTTCTGTTTCTCATACCGCTGAATATATTTGGCCAATAGAAAAATCCCGCCACTTTATGTAAACTAGAGAATAATGGTAACCGAGGGGCTCGATTTTTGGTAATCATCACCATATAAAGCCAGCACACCACGAAGCCAACGAAAAGTATGCGAGAAAGTAGCTATGGGTGAAGTTGAAATGCAGAAAATAATAAAGAAAAGGGAAATGAAAGTAGACGAAACGAAAACTTGCCGCCAGTGGGAGCCGAAACCACAACGTCCGCATTACCGTATTACACGTGCGTTTTGCTAAATTGACCAATCACTAAAAACGTGATAGATATTAACGTTAATGTTTTCCGCACTTTTATTAACATTGCACATATACAGTAAATAGAACGAGCTCTCAACGCGTCCTGCTGCCGTTCACACGCTGTTTATATTCATTGAGTATACCTTTCAAAATTTTACTCGGCAATCTTCTCTCGTTTTCGTCTGAGCACATCTGGCAGGGAGACTGAAAACTTGCTCAATGCGCGCTGGGGAGAAGCGCTGTGCAGTGAAGCACCAACACCTTGCTCAAACGACTGTGGCTACGCCATGCCACGATGCTCGGGGCTGCTTCTCTATGAAGCGCAGCGATTCATTGTTGCTGGGCCTAGGGGGAACAGCGCGCAACAGGGCCAGTGGAAAAAGCGAAAAATCATATGCGATTGCCTGGCATCAACGTCCGACGGGGCCATCGCTATGGGGCCATAGAAAGGATGTTTCAACTTGGCCAACAACTGGTAGACCTCCTCTCGACGCCCTTCATTCGTTAGCCACTTAGACTAACTGTAACGGACGCCCACAAACATTCATGTTCCTCGAAAGAATATCCCAGTGACTCCTTCTGCTGTGCAGTCTGCTTAACCAATCACCGTCGCTTGTTATTACGAACGCATGCATATAGCTGAGACACAGGAAGTATAACGCTTGGGTTGAGTTAGGTCATGCGTATTTTTGTCCTCGTGATTAGCACCTCACCTCTGGCTGAAGCCCTACGGCCACCATCCACGCCTTCAATAGCTCGCTGGCTGGCGTCGCAGACAGTACTGCCGCTTCGACATCCGGGATTTCAGGATCCGTCGCAAAGTCGGTGTGCAGAAACTGCAAAAACTCCCCGCCTGCTGGTATCGATATAGTTCCTGGTGCAGAGGGTTAAGCGGAAAGAAACAATGATATCAACACCGGTACAGAACATTGTTGGTTGCAAGAGTACTGGGCAAGAGCCACTCGTAATGGCTGTCGGTAACAGTGTGCTATCGTAAGTCCCTACTTTCCATTGTCATGAAGCAATTTTTCATCATGATGACGCTCACTTCAAGATGAGTGCAGAACAGTGACTCATGTGTTTTGTGCCTGAAAAAGCATGAATTAATGATAAAGCTTAAACCTTAGCGCCTATGCAATGACGTAGCATGGCACACTGAATCAGCGTCACAAGAGACTGGTGACACCGTTCTTAAGCAATCATCCAAACAGCAATAAGTGCTAATCTGGACATCGGGAACTAGAAAGTGTTCACCGATGCGGTAGATTGCGCTTAGACACTGCATCATATGACTTTCAACAACGAGAACCATACCCTGTGTGCGTGTGTGTGTGAGAGAGAGAAAGAGAGAAAGCACGTGAATTATGGATTGTTTCCTTACCACTTCTGTCGTTCGCATACTGCGCTATGTCATCCAAGCTGAAGGGAGGAATTCCGGCAACGACGTCCGTGCTTACGGGGAGGCCAACCATGAGAGCCACGTGGTCCTGCAGGTTGCGTCCAACTGGAAGGTCGGCGACCACCGGAATCTGCAGTTACGTGGAAGTGACCGCTGTTAGACAACATGCAGCACGTCATTACCTGGTGGTGTGTGGTATTTTATGGCGCAAGGACCTGATATGGCCAAAGAGCACCATGACATTATTACCGGGAAAAACACTTACAGGGGACATATACATGGTGTTTCACGTAACTTGAAACAAGGAGTTTTAGAAATGTGGTTAACCGCAGCTGAATGAAATGAACGAGATATGGTTTGCCGTCATGTGCCGGTCTTTACAGTCCTTTTGTATTCCGCTGAATTCTTTGATTAACTAACATAAATTAAGTAAAAATTTTCAATATTCATTTTAGGTCCTAGTGCGTTTCGTTACATTGTAGAGGGGGTTCAGAAACAACAGATCCAATTTTTTCTAGCAACGTACATGCTACGTGGCGACTTCTTTCAGCGTTTAAACAAAGCCCGCGAAATATGAAACAGGACGACTTGATTGCGCTCGCGCGCTATCGTATTGCAGCGCTCTCAACCTTTCGGATAGTATGTATTTTGCCAGCTTTCCCTTTTTTCACGGCGGCGCGTTCTTCTATCCAGAGACTATCTTCTGGAAGATGGTAAGGTTGGTGGTGGATCCAAGCGATGGTGAATCGAAGTTTGTTTTGATTTCTACGCGCTTCCTTGCACTCATCGTTTCACCAGCAAACACATCGCTTAGAGGGAAATCCATTTCATTCGGGGATACATATTGACGTCGCATCAATTATAAACGCAGGTAAATATGCCACTGCATCATCGATAAGAAGTGGCAGATGTCATCCCAGATCAAATGCCTGAGCTCTCTGTATCGTTTCCAGTCGACGCGTCGACTTTCTACCGGAGCACTTGTGCAGAGCTCTTATTAGTCTTATAACAATGGGAAGATAGTCATTCCCTTATGGATTCTTAAATTTCACTCTCGGTAGGGCACGAGTGCACTTGATGCGATGCTCAAAGCTATAGATGAGAAAGTTTTCTTTGTCACGCTGTAGAACGTGGGCTTTATTTAGCAATCTTGCACCTGTGAAGAAGAAGTTTTTTACTAAGCGCCCGCCCACACCACGAGAATCTCCCTAAAAAGTGTTATGTGCATTCAAATCTCCTACTACAATATAAGGCTCGAGAAGTTCTGCGATATAGCTCTAAAATTATGTTCTGGAAAGTTGGTAGCTGGGAAGCATTGTGGGAGGGAGTGTGTATTAAACCGCTCACATCCAAATGTATTATCTGTTTAGGTATTCGAAGTGTTTTATGCTGTGTATCAAGAGAGATAAATAAGTTATCTCACGGAGCCTGAAAAGGTCCCATGAGATACGAAAATTTTTTTTTCCAGCGCACTCCACGGAGCTACGCCGTTCCTTTGGCGTCCGGGACGCCGGAGTAGTGCTGGTTGCATCTATCGACTCTTCAGAGGAGCGCGATGCCGTCCACTTAGATGGCACACTCGGAGGTTGTTCGGGCCTGTCTGCAAGGACCGTGGCACTGGGACTGGCAGGACCGGAGGTCTGCTGGCCCTTCATGGCAAGCGGCGGAACAGCACTAGCTGCTCCGGCCAGGGGGCTGATGGCGTAACCGCCGTCACACTCCGTGTGACTTATTGGGCTGCCGCCGAAGGATGTGCTGCTGCCCCCAGTGCGTGAAATCAGTCTAGGACGGATTGGATTGACTGTGGTGGACAGAAAAACGCTCGCGCTTCTTGGGGGGGGGGGGGGGGGGGGGCAAATGTTTAGTTTCACCGTGAGTTCAATTATATATTTGTCTTTCTTTCTTCCGTTATGGGCAGGATCGCGAATAGGCGTGGTGGTCCTCTGTCACATATGGCACAGTGGGTTGCGGAAGTGCAGAAGTCCGAGGAATGGTCTTTTGATTAACATTTTGCACAAGTAGCGCGCCCTCGGCAGCTCTGAGACACATGCCCAAAACGCTGATTATTGTTGTTATATGTTGTTTTCTCACGGAGCTTGGAAAGGTCCCATCAGATATAAACCTTTTTTTTTTCCGGCGCGCTCCAAGGAGCTACGCCGTTCCTTCGGCGTCTGGGACGCCTAGGTAGCCCCACGCGGATTGCTGAAGGTACGCTCGTACGTGAAGCTTACAATATCCGGTCACGATTAAATCAGGGAGGTTACTTTATCTAAACGTAATTATTACATGCTTGGTTGTTATTTTCTTGTCGTCACGCTTTATAATTTTTTGTACCTTTAACACGTTCAGGTCCTTCCATCCATGCAACTGCTCGCTATCACTGTCACTGAGGTCAAGGAGATCGTCATAAGAAATGACACCGCGGGCAGTGTTCATTGACCTGTAGCGCCCTAATGAGACAGGATTATGAACAAACGCAACGAGTTCTGACAGTTTCTTTATAGGAACTTGTCATGCACTTCGAGAAGAAGGTCGCCGCTTACCGTTTAGTTACTTCGTAACCTGGGCCGAGACATTTTGCGACAACGAATGGTGATATCCTGTTGGGTATGTAAAAAGCTTCCTTTGTTTCATGAAGTTGAACGTTTTATCAGTGCGCTCCCTCTTCAAGGAGGGGAGAGGAGAATTTGAAGCCAGATATAGTATTACCGTATTTTGTAGGAATGCCCGCCACTCACCTCAGAGCCCAACCAGGGGACGTCACAGGAGTAGAAATGTTCCATTCTGCGTACGCCAGCGGTACATTCCCACTATAGCTTTATGTATCCTATATATACACCCAAGGCTGGATATATTACACAAGGTTAACTATTGTCACTCGAAAAATTGGAAAAGAGATGAACGACGTGAAAGGTTGAAAAGTGGAATAGAATGGAAAATATTGAAGGAAATACGAAAAGACGACTGCCGAATGCCTCCGGGTGGGTCAGTTAGTATGTGCCGTGTACGTGAAGCAGATGCCAAAGAAATGTGTTGCCGCCGCCGGGGTGCCTTAACGGTGCAAACACCCCGCATCGGCTCAACCCCCAGAATTGCCTTTTGCGGGGATACGGCTAAGCCGTGGAGGGCACGCTGGAGGGTTCAAGCCCCTTGTGCTCAACTCCGTTGTCGCAACGCACCAAACGCCTGCAGATGAAGACGCCTCTGCCGGTAGCACTTAATTAACTTGACATCTAATGTAAATGTTAATCTTGTAATATAGGGCACTAAATTTTTTCAATAGGTAATGCCATTTCTGCAATTTGATAATAAAATCATGTCATACTCTAGCCCTATAGTGAATGCCGTACGAGTGACGGGCACCGGAGGTTTCGGCAATGTTCCACCTCGTAACCTATAGTGCGATAGTACCGCTACCGATGCAGTTATGGCCATTACTGTAAGTCTAAGTTATACATCTTGTGCGATTCACTCGGCCAGGCAATGACGCTCATTCCATTGCTGGATTTGAACATTCTTTCAGTCAATTAGTGTAGCGCCCAAGCTCTCAGTAGTGGTCCAAACCAGGTCCAAGCGATCGTTCGCTTCCTAGGGCAACGTCGCGCATCGGTGAAGAGAAGTGGGCTAAGTGGTATTGTTGCCGTACCGATATATCGGCCGAAGAAAATTAAAAGGAACGGACGCGAAAAAATAGAGGTGAAGACAGTGCACTGCGCCTTCTACCTCTCCCTTTTCAGTTCTTATTTTATGTCATACGTCAATGTATTAGCTAAGGCAGCCATTAGTCTTCATTAACCTTTCAGGTGTCTTGCACAGGATCGTGACGAGGTACTCTTCTTGAAGTTTTGGTGACTAGCAACTAAGCTCGTTACGGCATCGGCGTATGGCGTTCTTTGTAAATGCAGGTTTGTTTATTGCGTTTACGGGTATCCTAGCGTAGAACAAACCTGTGCTATGGAAGTTCAAATAAAAAATGTCTCGTTAAATTTTGTGACCACGCACAGGCCCTTTGGCGTCGCCACCGTGAGTTAGCGGCCCGTGGGAAGAATTGGCACTATACATTTGCAACGCAACAAATTTGTTACATTCCCGCACTACTCACCTGAACAATTTTTAGCACGCCGTAGTACCATTCAGACCAGTGCATAGATAATAGAGTAAATAGACTTGATAGAGTAAATTCCCGTTCTTTTACTAAGCACTGTTATCCGTGCGACTATCGTCAGTAGCGCAGATTGGCTCTACCACAAAGCATGTATTCAGTGTTAAAGCTTGCTACCGTCCCATCAGTGGATGCAAGTGAGAAGGTGCGAGATGTCGCACATAGCAGGGAGGGCACAGGCTGAGTAAGCCATTCAGTCCTAAACGTATATCCTTGGGTGTCACAAGTGTTTAGGTTAACAAAACTGTAAGAAGGTCCTTGCTATGCTCACAAGAAATATGCCATATACCACCCACTTGTGATGGAATATTTGGGAGGGCGGACATTAGTGGCACGATGTTTGCTAATGAATAAGGTTTCACGATTGGAAATCTTGGCAGAGGTTGCAAACGTGATAATAGATGATTCATATCCATTTGGGAGGAATACTAAGATTATCACCAATTTTCACGTAACAGTCACTGAATACTGCTAGAAAGGCATTGCCATTTGAATAAGTTGTTGATCGCGGTGCTGCGTGGAGTATTTTTTGAAACTCTGGGCAGGAACGCAAATGTACCTCACATATTTTGAGAATCGATAGCTCGAAACTTGTGGCAGTCCTAAAATTTCTGTTAAAAGAATATCAATTAATTATTGATCATATTGAATTTGCGCAATAAAGCGTTTCTCACGCCAAGTGATGACTGTGTAAGAGCGCTAGCCGGTGAAAAGCAGTCACCAGAAAACAAGGAATGCACGTGCACTACATGTGTGAATATCGACACTAAAACCAGCGTAGGGAGTTGAACTACAACGAACACCGCGGAGAACGCCCAGGAAAGTCAGCAGTAGCATTCGGTTTTACCACTATACACAGGTTCTTTGTCCAGATTGAGCAGATAGAAGTTTAAAGGACAAATAACACGACATCTAAACCACTTGTAACAAACCCTGGAAGTGTAATGTTTGGACAAGTTGTCGCGCGTGGGCGGTGCGCAGTGACTATACCTGCAGCCGCTCCAACTCCTCTCTGGGCCCCACGCCGGAAAGCAGCAAGAGCTGAGTGGAACCAACGGTTCCTGCCGAGAGGATGATCTCCCGACCTGCCGACACGTTCTGCTGCTGGCCGTACCTTGTGAACGTTACGCCCACGGCGCGCTTGCCATCGAAGTTCACCTGCGCTTCCATTGAGAACAATGCGAATTGCTAAGTACCCTTGATTGGATTACGACGCTTGACTCTGTAACACACTCTAGAACTACCACTACCACGTCTGCATGGGCGAGCAAACTTAGGTGTACGCACAGAAATCTCCTAGATACTATGGTCAACGGAAGTACTACCAATAGTTGTGCAACTATATAGAAAGCGCCATGTAAGGGATAGCGTTGCCAACTTTCGAGTCCACCAAATCAGAACAAGAGGTGGGGGGGGGGGGGGGTGAGGCTGGGAATGACTGACCCTCTCATCGCCAAGAGCCACGCCGGTCCGTACGTGGAACAAAGTTGCAAAATTTTTTTAGTGCTACCATTTCGTGATTTTCCACAAATTGCAGTAGTTGGCAAGCTTGCACAGCGTCTAATGCATATAGAAGTATGAAAGGTTGGAACTTGCAACAGAACTGGAAGCGCGATAACAACGAAACCGCACTTATTTTTATGACAATGCAACAGAAGACTAATGCAGGAATGTGCCATCAGGACCTAAAGCATTAAAGTGCGAAATCGAGTTTATACAATGTTACTTCACTTAGAAAAAAAAACTAAATTAAGGACATTTCACCATGCCGATTCGGTTAAGTCGGGACTTCGTACATTTACTCAAAAAGGCGGGACGGCGCTGCTGAATTTGGAACTGCAGACGCCCGGAGTAAGGAAGGAATAGAGCGTAATGCCGCGTTCCAACTGGCTCCTACCTTCGTGACTTGGCTGTACAGTGCGACGTGCAAGTTCTTCCGCGTGCCGACGATGGGCTGGATGAAGGCCTTGCTGGCGCTGAAGCGCTCGCCGCCCGCCACGTTTGTATGCAGGCGAGAACAGCCTGCGCTTGGAGTAAACGATTTGACATGTCAGCAAGCTTTACGTTTGAGACCGCAGCTTGCAAATGGTACAGCACAACGCGTTGACGAGCTGGTAGGCGCCTATTTATATTAAACCTAAACGTCTCCTTGTGTCATCCTGTTTGTGCTATAAGGTTCACGAATTGTAAATGGCACTTGCGATAAGCCTCTGAAAGTCTTCCGGTATGAGAGCAAAACTCGACGATACGGGTGTCCCAAAGCTGGCTTTCCACAATGCGCCAAGCTTTGCTCAGAGACAGCGGCGGTAATGTGCGGACAGCTGAAGAGAACACTATTTCAAGTCCAGTTCATTGTTCTTGGGCCCTCGGTAAGACTTCATGCTGATTGAAAGAAGCTCCGCACTCGCGTTAGTTCAGATATCTTTTTCTTCTCTCACCATTTTGCAGTTAGCCACTTTTCCGGTGGACCAGGACGAATTTTTCCTTCAACCGCGAAGCTTTCTTTCTGAGAAACCCGTTGGGACTCCTTTGTACCTTCGTGCTATAACTTGCGTGACTGTCCCTTTTTCAGTATAAAGTATATTCCTCCACCTTGCGGACTTCCGCAGAACTTATTTGCCAGAAACAAAAGCGAATATTCCCGAGAACATATCAATGCATTTCGCTTTCATGTCAGTGTCCAAATTGACAGAGTGATCTAGCTAGTTGCATGGCATACACAAGGCCATAAGAGTTTTCTACTTCGCTTTACGCTAATGAGTTTTGGACGAATTAGATTTTTTGGAAATGGTGGATCTTATTCAGTACGAGAGCTTTACGTGCGTCGAAGTTGCGATGTGGTCGTGAAACACCTTACAGGTGAGTAAAACTTGCAGCGCGAAGAAGACGATGACGGGAATCGAAAACAAACAGGACGAGTGCTGTATACTGCCAACTCGAAAATCTATTGAAAGAAGAACCAGCTTTTATAACCTGTGAAAAAAAACAAACACCAACAATACCCGAAAAAGGTTAACAGGCATGCGTACTGCCCACAAGTAGAGGTGCTCATATAAAAATTTATCTCTAGTTTTGTTAGGCTCAGTGACGGTGCGCTAACATATTTATCTCTTGCTTTGGTTTTCCAAGTTTACTTCTCTCTCATTTATTGTCGCCGTCATATTTCAGTGCTTCCTCAACCTCTCCGACGACATATTTGCCAATATCGCTTACTTTATTCTTGTTTATCAGCTTTGGGAGTTCAGCGAATTCTATCCGATTTCTTGAGTTCGGCACCTTCATGGTTTGCTTTGTCGTTTCTTTATTAGGTGCTTTGTTACTTAAGAAAGCTTATCTCCTGGTTGATGTGCTGTCTTACCTCCCACTTGAATTGCTGCTTCTGAAATCAGCCTTGTTACGATTTCAACCGTTACCTCTTTGTTATGATCACCTTCCTGTTCTAAAGCTACATTTTGGTTTGTGAGCAGCAGCCTGAATTCCTGTGCTTTTACCTTAACTGCCTATAGGTTGACCGCTTTCTTGTTGACACATTTTGCTCCTTCTCTGTTCAAATTGAGAGCACACTAATACTTAGAGTTCGCGCAGTTAATTCTGCTGTCCGTTCGCACATTCACTGAGCATGAAAAATTTGGATCACTCATCGGGAAAAAGGAACAAAACGGAATACATGCAAATAAAAAAAAGTCAAACTTAATGCCTATAGTTTTACGCGTAGTGGATACACGTGATGCTACCTTAATTTTCTGACTGTACTTCAACTTAAGCCACGAGTTTCTTCTCTTCCTGTGGTGAGAAGAGATTTTAAACTGGCAATACTGGAAACTATCTGGCCCTTCTTCACTAAAAATAGCGAGTGCGCCCCCTACTGAGGAAGGCATGTTCCCCACGCACTGCTAAGTTTCGTAAACAACCTGAGCAGAGAGGAACTGTAGTCGAGAGGACTCTCGCACTATTGCAAGTTCGACATCAAATTTAGTTCGAAGAGTGGCCGGCCTTTGAAGCAAAGCTGGTTCTCAAAAGAAGCAAAGATTTCATGGTGAATTATGGAGTTATACGTACTTTCTTTCGGGGCACAAATCATTTCATTTAATTTGGGCAGACGTCATGTACGATGGCGATCCAAACGACGGTTTCTTTCTTTTAAGCCAAAAGCGTTCTGTGCCAAGCTCCAGTTAAAATTAGTGCCATGTATATCAGAGGATACTAGAATACGGCTGAGTGGGATGAGCGGCTGGGCCGGCGCATACTTTGCAGCGAGGCGCGCGACGACGAAAAATACTGTGGTGGCGCTGCGATCGAAGTGGATTGGGTCACATCAAGGTCGCGCCGTTGGAAACTGCTGGCGATACTTCTCGGAAGGGTCCTTTTTACTACTTCGCGCCCTGGTATGTGCGCGAGGACCCCTTACACGGTGTTTATAATTGCATATTACATGAGTTTATGCCTTAGGAATCGATGCCTTTCTTTCTCTTCTTTATTTCATTTTATTTTTTAATGCCCCTCGATGATAGCGCGTGCATTGCGGCCGCAGTGTCGCCTTTCATTCTACTATGTCATTGCACGGTTCCCTTTGGAGAACAAATATTCTTCCTGTTATTCAAGCAGCATGTATCTCTCGTGTGTATTTCTGCGCATATAGTTTTCCATGAATAGGTCTTGCCAAACGCAGACGGAAAAACATATGTAAACTTCCTGCTTGCTGCTTCAAACAAATGAAACATATCTGACCCATCCGGCACCCTGTACTCAGATTTACGGAAAGTACTCTTATAGAAGAGAAAAAGCTACAGTGCAACATTCCATTCACATTTCCGTCTTCCTGGCGTAACAGAATGAGGAGTAATTGGTACGAGTTCTTGAATTGCGGTCAGACCTTGAGTGCCGAAAACAGTTGTAGGTAGCCGTTATATATACTAATATTTAACCCGTAAGCCGTGTGGAATTTTTGTCCAGTCCATGCTTAGCAACAACCAAAAACAAAAGAAAGGAAAGGCGGCGCGGTAGCCTAACCAGTGGCTACGTAGTGGATATGGCATTGCGTTACTACAATCGAGCTCACGGGTTCAAACCAGGTCGCGCAATTCGATCGGAACGAAATGAAAAAAAAAAGAAAAACACGTGTACTTCTGTTTAGGTGCAAGTTAAAGAACCCCAGGTGATAAGAACTGAACAGGGTGTTTCATAATCATATCGTCAGACGTAAAACGTATTTTAATTAGAGAAATACAAAAAATGAAGTAGCTGCGTCCGTCGACTTTTTCGGGGCTGTAAAAGAAAAATTATTCTCGAGTCTGCTTTCTGAGAAAAACACTTTACGCTTCATACCTAAATTTAATGCCGTTCCCAACTGTTCACCCGCTCAATTATAAGCAGCTTGTGTATTATAAACGGTTGCTTTCAGTTATCCGGTGCACTATCATAAGTACAACAATGAAGCAATTAAAGGAACGGCATGCGTCACATACATGTAGAGATATTTGTCGATATGCTGTGTTCGTTGAAGGTAGGTGTGGTACCACATAGGGCACCCAGTTTTAATGGGTTGCAGACGTGGTGAGACTGTCAAAAAATGTTTTCCTTGCCTGAATCAAGTTTGTAGATTTACAGGCTGTCCCAAATCGGGGCGTTTATATTGAACGCCAGCTGCGAACCTGTTCAGCAGAATCGATTAGCACACGTGCGTTAATTCTCTCGGGAACTGGTGCGCCTCTGCGCAATTTAACAGCCCCGACTCTCCAGCAGCACAATCCTTCGGAATAAGAGTCCTGCACTTGCATCGGCTCCTCTCCTCCGAGTCTTCAAAAGTGCTGTTATGTGTTACATTCGAACGTACGGAAACGGCTATTCGATAATTTTTAATAGTGAATTCTGAAGTCGAATACGACCTGCTGAATAGCTCAAGTTTTCTAGCAGCTGTGGTGTATCTGTTTGTAGTTTTCTCGAAATTCTCTTTTTACTTAGCTTCAACTGTTGTTGAATGGGAAGGAAATTTATACCGACAAAACTCTGGCATATGCATTGGCTCCAAAGTTGCTCCAGTACTAACTTTTTCCTAGGTAGGGTTGATAGAACTATTAAAAGTAACCTAGTTGACCCAACAATCAAAGTGCTACGACATGTCGACTTGCTGGTCTTTGTGAAGAATACTAATTTCCAACAACTGGTTAATGATGTACTTCAAGTATTCCACAAATGTGGCTCAGGGTTTGAGTTCACACATGAAGTGCCAGATAAGAACGAGCTACAATTTTCAGATACGAGGCCTAAACTAACTGATAAGCATGCGTGCTGGATGTATTGCCGATGGTCAGAAAAAACAATTTTAAATTTTCACTTCGCACATTTAAAGGTGGTAAAAAAGGGCATTGCCTTTTCGGTTCTATTTTCCGCACTTTCAAAATCGTGTTTTCACCAGACTTCTGAGAGTTTCTTAAAACAACTGGAGCATTTGACAGCGGCAGGTGTTCGGGAGGATGCTATCCGCATGACCGTACAGAAGCTTGTTAAGCGTGTAAAATTAGGAGCGCCCGCAAGAATGAATAATCCAGAGCCTGCCGACAAGAAAAAAAAAAAAAACTTGTTGCAATTCCATATGTACATGAACTATCACACAGTGTCAGGAATGTAGCAGGCAGGTTTGATGTAAAGGTTCTTTTTGTGCCCCAAACAAGATGATCAAAATTTGCGGTAAGATTGATAGCAAGTTGGCCCAGGCTGCCTCCACTCATGCTGGGTGGGAAAGGCTGCACTGTTAAACACATGTGCCCGCCTGCGCACTGTAGAATGGGAGTTGTTTACGCGCTTCCATTTTCCTGCGGTCCCGTCTATATCGGCCAAACAGGTCGATGCCTGAACATTAGATTGTCTGAGCAGAGGCGCTCACTAACGCGTAATGCCTACTCACATGTCGCGCGGCATTGCACTGAGCATGGGTGCACTCGAATCTATGAAGACACCACAATACTTTCCGCGCATAGAAAGACTACGAGGGAGATTATTGAGGCCTACTATATCAGGAAAAAAGGATCGCGTTGTGTAAGCGTGCCATCATTAAATTTGTATGACAGTGAATTTGAATTTTTAAACCGCCTCATAGTGTAGCATTACATTACAGGATTTTGCGTTTTTGCATTCGCACTGATAATGACGCCATTAATGGGAGAGCACGTGGGTATGGGTTGCAGTACAAGTTTGTGTATGCTTTCGAATAAAGTTAGTTGTGAGTTCAGCGCTGTCCTGTGTGTTCCTGCCTTCTGTCTTCGTCGTCTTGCGCTGCCCCTTCAACATGTTCAACCAGCACCAACTCGCCCAAACGTCGATCCTTCTACGGAAAAGACTTTTCGTTATTCCATCCGGAAGAAACAACGGGGCTCGCCGAAAGATTTGACTGCACAGGATCGGCCGGGCAAACTTTGAAAATGCGCGGGACCCACGCCTTTGTGAGGAAAGTGGCCCTTCATCAGAAGTGATTCGTATTTTTTCGGACGATTCAGTGAGAAACGCGAGCGTCTGCAGCCTTTTTTCGCGCTAAATAACGCTCAGCATCCGTGGTCGTAGTTGGAAACGTTCTCTCGCTGCTACGAAAGCCGTGCTTCACGTTGTCTGAGCCTCGCCATTCATGCTTGTGGTTCGGCAGGCTTTATTGTGACGCTGCGCACATTGATTGGCGCACTCGTTTCGTTGCAGTTGAAATCGTTGCCGGCCTCAGACACGAAAGCTGCGCTTCATATGTTAGTTCGGCCCCTCCGTTCAGTGACGCGCATTGCTGGACTTTTTTTTTTTTTTTTTGATTCCGCTGACGAACTCGAGACCAAAAAGGCGGTTCTCGTCGTTTGAGCTCCCGCTGTTCATACTATTCGCGGGGCAGCTTTAGCTTTTATGTAGCGCGCATTGCTGCACGTATTTGTATTTGCGGGGTTGTTAGCAAAGTCTGCAGTTACTGTGCCTTAAGTAAGCACAGTAACGGCAGATATATCTTGAGTACGCCACGTGTGCGCATAATAAATGAGAATGCAGAAATTCGCTAAACACAGTCGAAAATATATTGGGTTCAACGATGTGCAAATATAAGCTGGTTGAAACATTTTGAACGCGGATAGATATGATAAAAGAAACCTCTAACGAAGGGGCGCCCAATGACCCAGACCATTTTCCGCGTTCGACGTTGATAGAACCGTTATGGCCGCGCGCACGGCGGGCTCATATATCAACAGTTCTTATTTTCGAAATTATTTGTGAAATGTCACGGTGTATATTCTCTTCTGTGCCTTGTATCATCTCAAAAAGTTGCGCCACAACAAACCTTAGTTTATTCCTCTTAGGATCACTTCACAGAAGACCAATTTGAAAGCCAAATCCTTCGGAATTACGGAATCAAGAAATTAAGGCCAGATGCATTACCAAGCCTTTATGTAGTAGGAGCAAACGCGCCTTCGACAGTGCATATGTAAGTGGTACACAACCATCGGTTCATACGAAGCCTACACCACACGTCTTTCTCTAAAAACAGTAAAAGGTGAATATCCACATACAAAACACGTACGTTGTTCCAATTTCTCCTGTAGGCTTTGAAGTTCAGATGAAGCTCATCAAAAGGCGCCGTTCGAGAAAAAGACACCCCGTTAGCTCGCTTGCGCACACTACCTCCACCGTTGACACCGCAATCGAAGTGATCGCAGTGGAAGGAGCTTCGGTAAAGCAGTGCAACGTGGATCCGGTAGTTATTGGCGTAACTCATTTATGAACCTCCCCTGTCATAAACACAACCAAATCCTTCAGGCACGCAGCGCAGTGAGCGCAAAAGGGGTGAACTGTACCCTGCAGTGTACCCGGCCTAGGTGCCGCCACTTTCGGCGCCCGGGAGGAGCCGAGAGAAGGAGTGCCGGCATAGGAGGAGGAGAGGAGATGTTACATTTAGATCATTTAGGGGTTTTAGTTTTGTGTAAAGTCCCTTGATATTAAAGGGCTTTAGTATTGTGTGGTGCTAAGAGCTGAAAGGGGGGCGTACGGAGGAAGGTAAGACGAAGAAATTGCGCATTGCACGTAAGCAGTACTTCTCTTTCATGGATGTCCCGAGCGAACCACTTTGGGACAAGTGAAATACACTACTACGTCGCGGTAGTGGTCGTAGCTGCATATCCAAACTTACCATTAATGGTAATGATTTGCATGGGGCGGATCTGGCTGATGCTTTCAATGCTTTCTTTGCAAACGTGAGTACATCGGGTAGTTCCCCAGATGCATGTCAATATGTGAACATGAGGAATGATAAGTCTTTATTTCTGCAGCCAGTCACAGTACACGAAGTGATTTCAATAATCACAAATTTAAACAACAGCAACAGTAGAGATATCGGCGAAATTCAAATAAAACCTGTGAAATATGTCGTAGACGTAATTGCCCCAGTTCTTGCGAATATATTTAATACCTGTCTGACTACATCAAGATTTCCAATAAAAATGCAAATTGCCAAAGTAGTAGTGCTTTTTAAAAAGGGGAATCGAAATGACTTGGGTAATTATCGACCGGTATCTGTCTTGCCAATTTTCTCAAAGGCTTTCGAGAAAATAATTCACTGTAGGGTCTTGAACTTCGTTGAAAGCTCTAATGTATTAGCACCTCACCAATTTGGGTTCCGGAAGAACATGTCAACAGAACTAGCCTTGCTTCACCAAAAGGAATATATTTTAACACAATTTGAAAGCAAAAAAATAGTGATTGGCTTATTTGTCGACTTCTCCAAGGCTTTTGACTTGGTGAATCATGAAGTTTTGCTGGATAAGTTGTATATTTATGGTATACGTGGGTGTGGGTTATATTTACTGCCGCCATATTTATCCCATCGGCGACAAGTTGTCCAAATCAATAACTCATGATCACAAGTTCTTCCACTGCATTGTGGTGTCCCACAAGGCAGCATATTGGGGCCCTTGCTATTTAACCTATATATAAATGATATTGTTAATATTAATCATAATGCAAAATTTATTATATACGCAGATGACACTACCATATTTTTTTCTGATGGTAACGTCGATCACCTTATCTCTAATTGTAATGATACTATAGTTCAGCTACAACATTGGTCCTCCTATAACTCTATGAAGATTAATGAAAACAAAACAAAAGCAGTGATCTTTCGGGCTAAGAATAAGCCAGTCCCTCCTCATGCCGATATTATTTTAAACTCTCATCCTGTAGATATTGCTGACCATTTTAAATGCCTCGGTGTGACATTTACTGCACACATGTCCTGGGAATCCCATGTGCACTCACTAGTAACAAACCTTGCTCGAATAACTGGTCGTCTCAGATACATTCTTTCTGCAAAACTTAAAATACTTATTTATAATTCTCTTTTCTATTCGCATGTTAGCTACTGCCAACTTGTCTGGGGTACAACTACATTTTCGAACCTACAAAAAATTTACGTTATGCAGAAACGATACCTACGCCACGTGTACAATGCCGATTTTAATGCAACAGCTGCAGGTTTTCGCCATAGAGCGCATATTATCACGGCTTATAAATTATACCTCTATCGTTTAAGTACTAGATTTAAATATGAAGTGAGATATGAAGTTTACCTAACCTAGGTAAACTGGCACAATTAGAAAAAAATGAGCACTATTATGTTGCCAGACATAGATAATATTCGAACGTTATTGCACCCCGCTTGACCTCTGGCATAGAGCGTCTATGTTATTCTTTGCCATCACTGTGAAACTATTATCCGTCTACTACTTTCAACTTATTTATTTGTTCCACGGCTAAACTTAGATCTATGTTTGCAGAATAAGAAAACTGATTTACTTATCCTGGCATTTATTTATTTATTTCAATGTTTTCAAATCATTGTGTTATACTTTTGTTTTGCACTGATCAAGTGTTTACATTTGTTTAATGACTGCTTTTCATTGCTGATGCCCAAACGCCGCTCATTACGTGGGGCTGCGGACTCGTCAAGCCGCCTACTGGCAGCTTTTTTTTCCGTTGTCCTCCATCTGTAATGTACATGGTGGAAATAAAGGTTTGACATGTATCGTGGAGGTAGGGGGGGTCGCTCTCGGAAAGTTGGGGGTACGGTAGAAAATGGAGCGCTCGCCCAGTCGCCTGCTTTTCACCGCATGATCGCCATTAGCCCAGAGAGTCCACTAGACAGGCCCGCTCGCCGAATGAGCGTCTGCTCCTATTTGAAGGTGAGTATGTGCTTGCTACCGCTGGCATTACTTCGCCCATCGACCGAAACTAATTAACAACTGCATATTTTGAGACGTGTATTTGTTAATGTGCAACAAAGCTGTAATTGTTTCTTACAATCCACGACGTTTTACTGGTCTCTGAAATGTTTCGGAAAGAGGGATCTACAACTTTTTTTTACCTGCAGGCTGATGTTTTTAGATATTGCAATATTTTCGGCATGGGCCCGCAGAAATAGCCACATACACGACAAAAACTGCGTTGGCTCGGACAATATTGCCTCACGCTAAACGGTCGTTCAGAAAAGGCTCAGAGTGTATGCACTGCGCTCCGCAATTTCACGCAACAGTGCAAGAATGCTTACACTATAGCCTATTCTCTTCAAGGGGGCAGCTAGCATGCGACTTGCACTCCAAAAAACGGTTCACACCCGGTGTGGCGTATCTTTATCTCAACAATAATCGTCGCCAGTCGTGTTTCCGTTCTCCTTCTGGAAATTTCTGCGCTCAGTATAGACTTTGCCACCGAGAATACAACGCTGATAAAGAGCATGCCGTTCGTGACCTTAAGTAGCGGCCGCGCAGCGTGAAAGAAAGAAAAAAAAGGGCGTGCAAGATTATTCTGGGACAAGTATACGCTCGAAATGATTTTAACCGTTTTTATAGCGTTAATAAAATGGTCAACCATAGAACTCTGCCGGTTGCGTGCTCGACAGTTATGCGCATGCAGTCCAACGGCAGACTCACCTGACTGGGTGGGACCATTGATATCAACACGAGGAAAACCGGCTTGATTGCATGCCTCCAGAAGTAGCTGGCTCAGAAGTGTAGTGGTGTTGGAGTAGTCGACGGGCACCTCGCCGCCAGTTCTGTGATATTCTGCCGGAATAAACACGGAAAAAGACTCTTCATGCAAGATTAAAGCAGCGTCGGCGGCTTAAAATTTTGGAATTCATTTCTTTAATACATTCAGATTACCCCCCTGTTTAGTCCTTTAAATTAAAGTTAAAATTGTTGAAAGAGCTACCTTCTCCGATTTTATCGCAGACGCGTGCTTTGTAGTATTTGTCATAACTTTGTTTAAATATTCACGATTTATACCGGGGATAAATTGCCGCACACTTGGTGTTTATATTGATTTTAAGAGAGTGCTTTCGTGTTCTATTGCTTGAAACTAATTAAATATTCTTTGGGAGCACAGCTCTATTTTATGATGTTATTTCGTGATTTTGTATGCATTACCATTCTGTAGTATACAATAGCCTTCTTCGATGCATCCTGCTGCTGCATGTATTAATATCTTGTATGAATTGCTGAACAGGAGGACCCACGAACAATTATATTTCGGCACTTCCTAATGTGCTGTTGAAGATCTATGCTTGATTTATTTTGCCCTACAGATAAACTTCAAACTAAACATCTCTGCAGACAATAGCAGCAAGTCTTTTCCTCCTTCACCAACTGTGATCATGCTCGTAGGAGATGGTTACAGGGGTTACACCACCAATGTTCAGCATAGTGCCGCAGCAAGGAGACGCTTTTCGAGGACAACCGGTGCTGCGCAGCCTGCATTGAAGCTTTTCTGGCAACCCCGGAGGCATAGGTGGGCCAAACTCATGAGTCGGATCCCTCGCACCCGCATTCTTAAACCACTCGCCGTTCGAAGTTCTTCCTCCAGTCAACCAAGTTATGAACAGCGCTGCCTCTCGGCTGAAAAAAAAAAATGCTACGCTTCTGAATGAGTGCGTGACGCTGCCAATGAAGAGGTGGCGCTTGCCATCCACTTCCAGGAGTAGAGGGCTGAGTGGAGGAACGTTCTGGATGGAATGTGGGGGTCAGACTCAGACCAACCCATATGAGTCCGGGTGAACTCTAGTGGATCGTCAGACACCGGGCGATGTGTGCTGTTCATTCTTACGTGGCAAGCTTGAGAGCGCTCCACTCGCGGCCCTTCAAGCGGCCATGTCACATGCTTCGTAAAAAAAAAGAAAGTATTCTTCGGTCTTTCTTATTTAGGACGCAGAAAAATTATTTCGTAAAAAGCAGGAAGATAGAAGGTGTTGCATTAAATATTTACTTCCGCCCTCGACAGGAATCTGATTGCAAGATTTTCTCTATAGGTTTACTCTATAGTAAATACTTGCAAACTTCCGTAATTAATTACTTTTTATGCAACCATATTCAGGAAGAACACCAAAACTAAAGTTAGATCGATGAGTGACCGCGATGTCAAACAAAAGAGAAATGAGTCACCTGCTAGCACCACTCCGCCACACTTTTGTTTTTTGAGCACAGAGCACCAGGAACGGGTACTGCGGGTTCCTTACCGTTTGGCGTCTCCACGTGGTAGTCCTCGATGTCCTTGAAATGCGGTAGCACGTCCTCGTACGCCCAACCCTTGGCTCCGTATTCGTTAGCCCAGCGATCAAAGTCACGTGGGTGACCGCGCGTGTAGAACATGAAGTTTAGGACGCTGGAGCCACCGAGAACCTTGCCGCGTGAGATGGAGAACCGCTGCACACGGATTAAAGAAACAATTGAGGGGAAAAAAGATCACCGCCCCTTCTAGTCCGTGAAGATTGTCGAACAGCGAAGCTGTGTTAGTTACACAGAGTGTTACACCATGCAAGTCAAACTTCGCAAGCAGTCTATATTGTGAATCTTTTGTTTCAACATCATTTAACCTTGTTTTCACTTTCGCGTGGTGCGCATGCTTTAGGAGAGTTTTTTTTTTTTTTTGAGGTCCTCTGTTTTTTTTTTAGCGTGTGAGGTCTCCGTGTATGTTTTGCCGCGTTTTTTTTTGCGTGTAAGTTGATCCGCTCCCCTCCCCCTTTTTTTTTGCGCTGACGCTTACGGTAGGCAGCTTCTTCCTCAGTAGTACGCACTACTCGTGGTCTTCCCCTAGTTGTAGCAGGTCACTTGTACCACCAAGTGTTACACCATGCACATCAAAGTTCGCAAGCAGTCTATATTCGCAATCTTGTTTCACCATTCGTTCATCTCCCGGCGCTGCCGATGTGTTTCCGTGTCTCGGGCGCGCACTTCGGTATCGGCCTTCCGGCGCTGCCGTTTAAACTCGGCACCTCTTGCGCGCAGCTCGGGGTCGGCCCGACAACGACGAGTCCGTTCACGAGCCAACCCTCGCTGACGCTCGCGGTAGCCAGCTTCTTCCTCAGGAGTACGCGCAATTCGTGGTCTTCCCATAGTTGTAGCTGGGAGGAATGTGCGGAACCACTAATCCAAAGCTCCGCATATTGGGCGCAAGGCCCACCACTGGAGATGCGGGCGTTGAAATCGTTTTGACGATTGGTCGGATTGGTTTGGCGATTGACGCGGCTGCCGGCACTTCTTGCTGGCGAAAGAAGTGCCGCCATCGACGCGCTCCTAGTATCGCCTTTCCATCGCAGCGCACTGTTTGTTGGCCGCAAACCACCAGCATAACATTGGTTTCTTTCGTGACAGGGTGGAATCAATCGCCGATAAATTCGATGCCTATCTGGCTCGATCGCCGAAAATGCACCGTGTGGCAACAGTATAAGATTTGCGTTCAAGACTGCATTCTCACAGGGGTAAAGGAGTCACTACAACCCCTTTTTCCCTGTGGAGCTTTTTTCGCCCTCTCCCGCTAGGTCACGTAGCCCTTTTTAGCGAAGTCCGACAACGACGGCACAGGTTCCGCAGGAACATCTTCGCTGTAAAAGAAAAAAAAAAACATGGAAAGAGCGAGCAAGCGATTCTGAGAATACTAGGAATGAGAAGGGACAGACAGACAGACAAAGAACTTTATTAATGGTCCTGAGGAACCGGCGTTAGGGTACCTCCCTTTTCAGGGAGTCCCCGTAGCCGTCGCGGGCCGCACCCACGTCGGGGTCGGAAGATCGTGGTCCTCCGCCCTGTCGCAGGCCCTCTGGACAGCCCGTAGTTGCTCTGAGAGGTCGCCGCTCTTAAGGGCTTAAGGGAAATATCCGATCCATCTTTGAAGAGGACACTTCTGTGCTTTTACCAATCGCTTTTGGAGACCTCAAAATCGGATACAGACGCGCACGCCGAAAAGGCATGTATTAGGTACAGTGCTGCGTAGACATTGTTCTTAAATTTCTGGGCCGACAACAGCTTCAGAATACGATACGCTGGAACTCCACTGCTTCGAACGGTTTTCCGATATCAGCTGCCATCAGAACGCTTTAGCAGAACGCTTAAGGCCGATCGGTCACTGAATTTTCGTTGCAAGTTCACACTAGATATTCGCACTTGATTTAACAAATGCTAACAGTCATTGAATGGTAAAAGTATTTGTGACGACCAATTATCAGACGCTTAACATTTATTCGCCGGTATGGGAAGTGCAGTGTGCACGACAGTGCCCAACGCTGCCATATGATTCGCATATCCTCAGGAACCACTGCCAAATGTGGAATACGAATGCAACGTCACTGATCTAAGCTGCTCGTAATACTTTATCCTGCTTTCTTCAGTGTTCGACTTTGCAGCAATCGCTGAACCGCTGAATGACTAAGCGCAGTTTTTCTGTTGACCACGAGGCCACAGACAGGAATGCCTCTGTGCCTGCTCTGACAGGGACGGAATGCAAAAGCGCTTATCTGCATATATTTACGTTCAACGAAAAACATTAGACTTTTAAAATTGTCGTTAAACGTTAAAGCGCCCTGCTTGGCTCATGGAGGCACTTTGATACGCTAAACCCAATATATTTTCAGTAACTGAACATACTGGTTGTGTTGCTTTCACAATGTACACTTTTTTTTTTTTTTGCTGAACGGCTACGAGCGTGTCGAACATGACGTTAATGGAAAGCAGTTACTAGGCGGTGATCATACTTTACCGCACACAACGCAAGTTTACGTAAGCTAGTCACAAAATTTGTTAGTTTTATTCAATGATAGCTTTGCTGAACTTTAGTTAGTGATCAACGCAAACGCCCCGCGAAGACGCTTAAACGCGCACTTCGCCGTAGATACTGATATGCGACATTTTTCTGGGCAAGTATCTGCAGAGATGACACATTATTAAACTCTGTCCTGCGCTTTATCACGGGGCGTTTCCGTCTGAGCCCTTTTCTGTGCTACCAGCGCACTCTTTCAATATGCCCTAGATTGAGCCTCCAATTTTATCATATAAAGGAATGCCCGCAGTTGTCGAAGAAAAGTTTACAATGTTTCCTAGTTGTTATTTTGAAACAAGTTATAGATATAATATATACACATCCCGCTGCCCTATAAAACAAAAATATGGCCGGATAGTGGTCTATAGCTTTCCGGAAAAGAGACATGTCTAATCTTCGTTACAAAGTGGTCGCCGTTCATTTTTTTCTTTTTTGCCCGTTTCGTGCATGTATATACCTACGCTGTTGCGAAGTACTGACCAACCATGCGTGCCTGTTGCAGTGGCAAAAGAGCGGGCCTTTTAGTTTTTCAGCTGTACAGAATGGATTGCGTTCTTTTTACTGGAAGTAAGCGCTGACGTCACTGCCCGAGGCAAGGAAAAAGTGTAATATGACTAATGAAATATATTTGAAGGGTGGGCAGATATTCAAAGTTCCGAATGCAAATCGAACTTTACGCTCTAACATTTCGTACTACAAACTGAACTATTTGGTGTTTTCGAATATCTGAAACAAACTAAATGTGTCATAACAACCGGCTGTTATTGTTTTGTAACTGTTCTCCGCATGCTTAACAATGCATCACAAATTAGAGAACTTAAACAAAGACAAGTGCGCTTGATGAAATAAACACACATAATGGAAGTTTTCTGTTTCACGGGGGAAACCTACATGACATCCCGTTAGGTTTGTTTGTAATCAGTGATTTAGTTTAGCAGTGCAGCATTTTTATCACTTACGCTGTGACCAGTGACGTTTTTACAGAAAGGCTGTATACCTCTACCGTCCAAGGAAATTTTCGTGTCGTTGTAAGCAAAAAACTCCCCATTTGTGGGCCGATCCCGGCGATAGTGCAATGCCGGGCCGACCCGCGGCAGAGGTGCAGTTCGCCAGTAAGGGGCCCACATACACATCTTCGCTGGTCATCCTTCTTCACAGAGTTGAAGGGCACTGAGATTTTTCTTGCAACGAGCTCAGCTACATGTGATTACTGCACGAGAGTCCTTCAGCAGCATTGTTTTATTTTTCTTTTCTGCATCTTCGAATCGTTTTTAGACAAGCATCTTTTTTAGCGTTTCTGTAAGGCTCTATTCCATACTGCAGCCATTAATTCTTGGAAAGCTCCTTTGCAACCACTATAACGGTTATGAGAGGCTATTCGTACAGGTTGTAATGACACTCAGTAATCCTGTGTGTACAGCTGATTGCTTACCTCCGATGGATAGCTTTTTCTTTATTGGATACGCATTCCTGCTGTAAATACGTATACGTGTCTGCGTTTCACTATTCGATTCAATAAGATATATACAGCTTACTATTCGTATGTGATTCGAGAACACTCATATTCGCTCAACTAATATTAATGCTAGGATTCGGCGTTTTCTGACTGAATTATGAACGACAATGAGATGCTTGTGTAATCGCTGCCACTCAGTGCACTTCTGCACTTTCTTTGCACAGGTGGTATTATGTTTACATGCTTTGCACTAACTTATTCTACAGGTGGCGCGCAGATCTCGGTGTCAATGCACATCACCCGCATTGACAGCGATTCTGCCGAGACTGACCGCGTAGCCCTGTTCCATTGGACCATCCGCAGACGTCGGGTAGTCAAGGTCCATTGAGATCGTTTTAGCTTTCTCACTTGACCCGACTTCAGGCTCGCTTCCGAAGAAGGTTAGGAGAGTATGAAATGTCTCAACAATGAGTTGTCGAACTAGACGGTTGAATTCGCGCGTCAAGATTCAGTTACCTGTTCTCGGAAGGAGAGGGCGGCGTTCTTCTGCGGGACGCTCCAGTAGTCCCAGTCGTCATGACCTCTCAAGTTAAACGGTGCGACAGCCGGAATTTGACGCGAAGCGGTCTCCAGTCCCCCGGCTTCGAGAAGCAGCACGGTTACTTCGGGATTTGCCGAGAGTCGGTTGGCGATGACGCAGCCGGCCGAGCCACCACCCACTGCGCATAAAGTAATGACGTAATCTTTCGAGTAGCATGACATGGAACACTCAAACTGACTTCAAGAGGCAATAAGTGGCTTAGCCCATACGTGCCGCATGAAAGTGCTGAACGAGATTTAATGTTGCACGAGAAAGATTTTTAACTGGTTACCGAATAAATTGACAGATCTGAATACACATATCACGAATAAGCTTTGTTTAATTTGAAATTGAATAATTTTGGGGTTTCATGCGAGAAGATTACAATCTCATTAAGAAGAACGCCACAGTGCATGCCTATGCATTATGTTTGACCACCGAGAGCTGTTTAATGGGCACTTAAATCTAAGTACGCGAACGTTTTTGCATTCGGCCCTCACCAGAAGGCGGCCACCGCGGCTGGTGTTGAACCAGTGACGCAGTGGCAACGAGTGACTCAGTGGCGCAATGCCATAGCTCGTAAGCTACCGTGGTAGATCTTAAAATGGAGTCCTCTGTTCCGTCTCACACGGGGAAAAAAAGCATATCAACAGAGCCAACGAACGCTGGACCAGGTGTATTTGTGTGCTCCCTCAGGGTGCACCGTGTGCCATGAAGCCCGAGCAGATGACACGTTAACGATCGAGGGCAGTGTGTGGCATGAATGCGCAACCCTTCCATGGTACCACCAGCAAAAATCAAGACGGTGACACAACGCTGTATTCATTGCATGCCGAGAAGTAAGTCTATGTGGACGAAAATAGAGGAATGAGAACACACACGGCACGTACTTTCAACAGAGCAATTATTGACGATAGACCTGTGTCCATGAGTAAATACTGGGTGTGGTGAAGTAAAACAAAAAAGTCAGCTTCGCCTCAACTGCGTAGCAGTGACAACTATTAGCCGGACGAACAAATTGCGCGCAGAAATACATTGTTCTGTGCATAATATGAGTCGCAAATAATCCTAACGACATGCGAGTGGCATGCGGATCACTTTACTTCCCGAGGTTGTTTATGTAGACCGCCTGTAGCCGGCTACTTTAATGAAGCTAAGCATTCTTCTCCAAATTAATCCACAGTTCGGGGTGCATCAGTGCATCACGATTTACGTTGGCGTTGTGTGCCGATCCCAGAGATAGTGCAGCCTACGATAATGTGCCACAGGGGGCCACTGTACGTGCAATGGTAATGGGACCTGTTCCCCTTCATGTTCTGTATGGACATAAGTATACATATAGTTCAATGAACAAAATAAACAGACACAGGCCGGATTTGAGCAGAGGAAATGTAACACCGGAGCGCGATACTATAACCATTACACATGCGTCAATTGGCGAAATAGGTCATTATGAATTCCCTGCGAGCAAGTCACCATGCTAAGATGCAACTCTTCGCAGTCCCTAGATGTCAACTGCAATTTAGATGTCAACTGCCAAATCTTGTTTTTTTATCAAAGGCTGTTGAATATAATTCTGGTGTTTTACGTGCCAAAACCGCGATTTGATTATGAAGCACGGTGGGTGACTCCCGATTAATTTTGATCACCAGGGGATCTTTAACGTCCTCCCAATGCACAGGACAGGGGCGTTTGTGCATTTAGCGCCCTTAGAAATGCGGCCGGGATATGATCCGCGACCTCGTGCTTAGCAGCGCAACACCACAGCCGCTAGGCCACCGCTGCGGGTGATCCAGCACTGTTCTGAGCCACAGACAAAAGGGAGTCGGGTGAAGTGAACCCGCCTAGTGAGCCCAGCCGAGCACATGCTTTAAGATCGGCCCGAATCCATGTGCAGTTGTGTAGTAGAGACAGCACAAAGCTGCGTCAGGTCAGATTCCTTGGGACTTTCCCTCGCCACACTCTTAAGCCCACTGCGTTGCAGCGATGCATCTGTTCTGGCTTTCCGGCCTCTGGGAAACCACCACATTTGTGGCGAATCTGCTATTGCGGCAACATACAATATGGAGAAAGTCCACGTCAAAACGTCCGCTTCTAATGTCGACCGAAAGTTAATATTGCAATTACTAGCGTTCTGTGGACGCAGAAGTATGCGAGATCATACCGCCCCTTGGACTAGGTTCTTTAGGCTACAGCACAGGACCGACAGGGACAGCGCCGGCCTATTTACAGAGAAGCAAATATGTGAAGCACATGAATGAACCAAAACACCCAAATATAAAGTGCTTGGTATTTTTGCATTGGCTTGGCTGAGGCAAGAAACCTACTAATCAATGAGAACGGAAAAAAACTGTTTTTGTATTATATCTAGCGAAAAGGCGCTAACGCTCTCCCACTTCCGTGGCAGACAGTTTTACAGCGGAGCTGTTATACGTTAGGTTCTGGCGGTTAGTGTGCGCAAGCAAGAAAAATGGCGACCACCCCAGAGCTAAAAGAGTTAAAGCATAAAGCAACAGGGTACCGCCGGGTATGCCCCAGGTGCGCGTAATATCGAGAAATGTCAAAACGTATGGTGATAAAAAAATGTGGTAATAAAAAAGTAAAACAGGAATAGACACTGTTTAGTGTGGATTGCGCTTTGACGTCGCGGGTTCCTAGGCAAACCCCGTAACCTTATTTCAGCTCCTTTCGACCCGTGCATTGGGTAGGCCGCATGCGGCGATGACTGCGGCAGAACAGCGCGCCTATACGAAGAACACCGTCATGAACAGAAGCGGGAATGTGCGCGGCGACGGCGGGCGGCACGTAGTAGGGACGAAGATCGTGCCGCAAATGCCAATCGTATGCACCTTTAGTTGGATCACCCCTACCGACTCAAGTTGAGTTGAGTTGAGTTGTTGTAGGCTACTGGTGGGATTAGCCTTGCAGTTGCTGCCGGCAATTGCTCCACCGTAGAGACACTTAAACTAAATAAATCACATAATCAGACACAGACCTCACAATTACAAATGGTTGCTCCTCAGTTCACCATGTGGAGGCCAAATCAGTGTCCTGTAGGTAATTTAAAAGAAGGCGAGAGACCTCCTTCCTACACAACCGGTTCCCGCGCGGGAAAACAAAGTCCTGAAGAAAACTGTGAGGAACTCCTGTCTTCTTGAGGGACCCGAATAACACTCTCCTTTCCGCGTTAAACATAGTACAGCACATTAAGTAATGTTCTATGTCACCGCACACACCACACGTTGAACATAAGGGTGATAACGCCAGGCCAGTCTTATACATCCACGCAGGGATACGAGCAGAGCCTGTGCGAATGCGGAGCAATAAGGTGGCTTGGTTTCTTTTGAGAACCTTGATCACACATGGCTTGTGAGGTGAGCTCCACAAAGAACTGAAGTGGCAAAACACCGCTTCTCTGAAGAGTCTGTTGTCCTCTTGAGGTACTCTTCTCAATGGTTTCCCGGACAGCGCTCTATAGGCGAGGCTGTCCGCCATCTCGTTGCCTATGATACCTATGTGCGAAGGCACCCATTGGAAACGTATGGAGAAGCCTTTGATATGGAGATTGTGCACCGAGCGTAGGGAGCTAAGACATAAGGCATCAGTAGGGAACCCGTACTCTAACCTTTGAAGGGCAGATTTTGAATCTGTAAGAATGACAACAGTTTGGGGCGTACAAAACCGTAGTTTCTTTAGAGCTGCCTCAATGGCAACGCTTTCGGCCGTTGTGGAGGACACGACTGCAGTGAAGCGAGCAGACCAATCATACTTCAAAGAGGGAATGTGAAAAGCAGCTGCACTAGATCCTTTGACCTTGTCCACAGAGCCATCAGTAAAGATTTGAAGATGACGCGCATATTCAGTCTCAAGATGTTCCAGTACGAGCGAACGCGTTGCCGCCAGAGGAGAACTCCGCTTAGCGCGTACGTGAGGAATTGTCAACGAACAATCGAGGCTCGCGAATGACCAAGGTGGTTTCAACCTCTTAGTTGGACCTCTAGCGTCAAGACCCAGGTAACCAAGAGTATTTAGTGCCAAGTGCGCTCGGGACTCAGATCTCTTTCGAAGGCGCTGTAGAAGGGCTCGGCCGGCTGCCGTCTGTTTGAGGCGGCCAATTTCTTATGAATCCCCTTTCTTATGAATTAGGATTATGTTAGCGTTTTTCCAAGATTCCGGTACGCTCGAAGTCATGAGGCATTGCGTATACAGGGTGGCCAGTTTCTCTAGAACAATCTGCGCACCATCCTTCAACAAATCTGCTGTTACCTGATCCTCCCCAGCTGTCTTCCCCTTTTGCATAGCTCCCAAGGCTTTCTTTACTTCTTCCGGCGTTACCTGTGGTATTTCGAATTAGACTATTCTCTCTTCCATTATCGTCGTGGGTGCCACTGGTACTGTATAAATCTCTATAGAACTCCTTAGCCACTTGAACTATCTCATCCATATTACTAATGATATTGCCGGCTTTGTCTCTTAACGCATACATCTGATTTTTGCCAATTTCTAGTTTCTTCTTCACTGCTTTTAGGCTTCCTCCGTTCCTGAGAGCATGCTCAATTCTATCCATATTATACTTCCTTATGTCAGCCCTCTTACGCTTGTTGATTAACTTCGAAAGTTCTGCGAGTTCTATTCTAGCTGTAGGGTTAGAGGCTTTCATACATTGGCGTTTCTTGATCAGATCTTTCGTCTCCTGCGATAGCTTGCTGGTATCCTGTCTAATGGAGTTACCACCGACTTCTATTGCACACTCCTTAATGATGCCCACAAGATTGTCGTTCATTGCTTCAACACTAAAGTCCTCTTCGTGAGTCAAAGCCGAATACCTGTTCTGTAGCTTGATCTGGAATTCGTCTATTTTCCCTCTTACCGCTAACCCATTTATCGGCTTCTTATGTACCAGTTTCTTCCGTTCCCTCCTCAGGTCTAGGCTAATTCGAGTTCTTATCCTATGGTCACTGCAGCGCACCTTGCTGAGCACGTCCACATCTTGTATGATACCAGGGTTAGCGCAGAGTATGAAGTCTACTTCATTTCTAGTCTCGCCGTTCGGGCTCCTCCACGTCCACTTTCGGCTATCCCGCTTGCGGAAGAAGGTATGCATTATCCGCATATTATTCTGTTCCGCAAACTCTACTAACAACTCTCCCCTGCTATTCCTAGTGCCTATGCCATATTCCCCCACTGCCTTGTCTCCAGCCTGCTTCTTGCCTACCTTGGCATTGAAGTCGCCCATCAGTATAGTGTATTTTGTTTTGACTTTACCCATCGCCGATTCCACGTCTTCATAGAAGCTTTCGACTTCCTGGTCATCATGACTGGATGTAGGGGCGTAGACCTGTACAACCTTCATTTTGTACCTCTTATTGAGTTTCACAACAATTCCTGTATGTTACCAGCTATATTCTTATTAATCAGGAATCCGACTCCTAGTTCTCGTTTCTCCGCTAAGCCCCGCTAGCACAGAACGTGCCCGCTTTTTAGCACTGTATATGCTTCTTTTGGCCTCCTAACTTCACTGAGCCCTACTATATCCCATTTACTGCCCTCTAATTTTTCCAATAGCACTGCTAGACTCGCCTCACTAGATTACGTTCTAGCGTTAAACGTTGCCAGGTTCATATTCCAATGGCGGCCTTTAATACTAATAATCCATACTAATACTAATAAGCATTTAATACTAAATATCCACCTTAATACTCCATTTCTGAAACTTCCGAAGAGTAAAAAATTAGAGACTACAAGAGAGCTAACGTGAAGCAAAAAATAATAAAGTATTAACATATTCTTGAGTGATCGTGAAAATTGTACTTTGCAGTAAAACTAGAATATCTTTCCGGCAGAGGTAAATCGTTTAATCAATAAGCACATCCCAACCCGTACTATAACTTGCAGCCCGCGCGCGCCTTGGTGCAACAATCATTGAAAGAGGACAACCAACAAAAAAGCAAATGATCACCGCGAAGCAATCACTGTCGGACTCACGTTGGAAACCTACTCATTAGTATCTAATGTCTATGTAGCCGCGCTCAAATACGCTAAAGAAACTTTGTTATCAACCACATATGCTGATAACTAACTTAAAAAATTCTAGCGCGTCATACATCCGCTTTGCGATGATTCTATTGTTCTTAACAATTGCTCTGGTAACCCTGTTCTTAAAAACCTATGCGCAACTCTCCTGAATAATTTGCTAGTTAAAAATATATCATGCATTGCTGGTGTTGAATTGCCTGTCTTGAATCGCTATTTAACTATGCTTCCAGTGACTGTTGAAGTTCTCGGTGTTATTCAACTAAAAGATTCATTGAAACTCAACCTCCCGGTACCGTCGTGGGAGACGCCCACTCCATGAGAGCCCAAAGCTCTCGTGGCCTGCAGGACCTGCAGGCATTTCCTTCCTTCCTTCATTGATGATACAATCGTCACCCAAGTTTGGGAACATCAGTGCTAAATTTCTGAAACACACCCGCTCCTTATAGCTCCATTACATGAACTAAAATATTCCAATAATCGCTCAAGCGATTACTATTCCCTCAGAATGGAAAGCAGGAAAAATTATTCCTTTCAAGAAATCTGGCAGCAAAATATCACCTACAAATTATCACCCGATATCATTAACCAATACCTGCTGCAAACTACCAGAACATATTTTTACTAACCTTGCAGATTTTCTTGAGTTTAATTCTTTCTCGCCATCCCAACGCACATTCGGAAACATTCTCATGTGAATGCCAATTATTAACGTTTACTCACAAACTACACCAAATATTTGACCGTTCTTCTCTTGCCCGATTGCATCTTTAGATTTTTCAAAATCTAGTGTGCCATGAACTTTTACTTTATAAACCAAACATATTTCTCCTTAACCGTTCTCAGTTTGAAACAGCTAATGGGCGTAATTCACGTCGTAGCGATGTTCAGTCCGGTGTGCCACAAGCTCCGTCCTGGGACCTCTATTATTCCTTATCTATGTTAATGACTTACCTTCAGCAATAGCTTCCGACGTAGACTTATTTGCAGACAACTGTGTAATCTTCAGATAAATAACTAACGAGCACGACATCACCCTGCTTCAGGCCGATTTTAGTAACGTCAGCAATTGGTTCCTATTGTGGCAAACGGAACTCAACAATAACAAGTGTAAATTCCTGAGAGTATCCCGATCTAACGATAACCTGCCTGTGTGCTACTTGAATAACGTTCCTTTGCGACAACAAGTTCTTTTAAGTACTTAGGCTTGCATATAACATCTAAATTAAAGTGGAATCATCGCGTTGTATACATAATTAACCAAGCCAGCCACTCGCTGGGATACTTACGCCGTAACTTTTCTCTTGCTCCATCTCCTTTACAATTACTACTTATAAAACACTGTTATGGCCGAAATTAGAATATGCTACGGCTATATGGGACCCCTTTCGCGAAAACGTAATACATGCCCTGGAACTAATCCAAAACAACGCCACGCGTTTTATTCTTTCAAACTATATACAACCGTGCTGCGAGCGTATCTTCAACGAAACCAAATCTGGGTCTTCAGCCGCTGGCAACACGTGGAAGGATTTCCTGCCTTTCATTTTTTTTTTTCCTAAGCTGTATCACCACCATAATCTTCATCCGAAATTCATGTTGCGACCATATTACTTATCTCACTGTAGTGATCATCAGCATAAAGTTAGAAATGGTGCATATAATACGACATATTTTTACATTCACTTTTGCCCCGTGCGCCAAACGATTGGAATGAACTTCCCTCCGATATTGTTTCCATTAGTAACAATGAAAATTTTGGAAAAGCACTAGCTAACACTGTATAATAACAAGCATTCGTACGAACTACTGTTGGTTGTTTCCTTGTTTAATGTTACGTATATATACCATGTTCTATTCCTGTATTTATCACAGTTTCAGCTAACATTGTATAATTAGCAAATATTGTGTATAAGCTCGTGCATATTTCCTCCCTATTTCTTGTATAAACCGACTCCCCTCTCTAATTCCGAAAGGCCCTGAGGGTAACTAAAATGAATAAATTAATGAATAAATAAATACTGATGCGTCCTGAAACTGGCGATAGACGGGCTCGTCAGATAAGCTTCACGCGCATGGTCCGAGGTTTTTGGGGCAGTTCATAAATAAAGAGCAAGCGCACGGCCTCTCGATCCGACGTACACCCGGCGACAAAAGTTTACGGACCGCGGGATCTGCGAAAACGCTCAATTCCTGAGCAGCCTGTAGCAGTAACCAGTAGAACTGTATACGTCAATGTTGTTTGCATATTCCAGTCGAGGCCCGAAATACGAACACCAGACTGCGTTGTGGGGTTGCGGAGTTCAGGTTTTCCTCGGATCTCACGTGCCCAGCAATATTTCGTTGCCGTGTGTACAAGCTTGCTGCTTCCACCGCCGCCAAGTGTCTCTTTGCAGTTTTGCGGATATGTGTTCTCCCAATAAAGTGCATCACAGTTTGCTGCTCTACCCTCTTCGAAATAAACTAATTCTGAGGTTTTTTTTACGTACCGAAACCTGGATTTAATTATGGGGCACGCCGTAGTTAGGTCTTCGCATTAATTTTGACCACCAGGGTACCTTTAACGTGCTGCCAATGCACGGGACGTGGGCGTTTTTGCATTTCGCTCCCATCTAAGTGCGGCTGCCGCGACCGGGATTTGATTCCGAAACTTCGTGCTTAGCAGCGCAACAACATAGCCGCTAAGCCACCACGGCAGGTGTGCTATGTAATATATGGATGCTGTTTCACTTGTGGCAGAGGCCACTTACTCATCTAACTAGTACAGCAGTAAAGAAATGCCGCAAAACGAAAAAAAAAAGAAACACGACAGCATCAGCACATGCAGTGTACAGACTTATACCAATCTTTGAGGAGCTGTCGCCGACGGAAGCCGTGTTTAAGGCTGTGACGCAGTCCAATTGGTTGAGCGAGTGAGGCACCATGATTTTCAGCAGCAGAAAAAAAAAGTTTGAAAAAGAAATCAAGATACACAAGAAAGGTTCTGGACGAATAGCTGAGGTTTTGCGCAGCACGGTCAATACAAGGTCGTTCAGTAGCTCTACCGCTAAGCAGCACTTTTAATGCAGCGTGCTTTTTTGTTTTTCTAGTCCTGGTACCGTTTTTTTGTATTTCCTTGTTAGTGTATTTGTTATGTTTTATTGGTCCCATGGTAATGTTTATTATCTTCGTGTGTTTTGCTGAGGATAAGTTGCGTTGTTTTGATATTTGTTTGCGTTAGTATTTTTCCGTTCCCTTCACTGTCCAGAATGCATGTTTTCAGCGATAAATTCCCTTCGTTAGATTTTGTACTTACTCTCGATTTGTATTGTGCGTTATTTTTCAATCACTTCCTTTGTTACTATCACGCGTTTGTGTTCACTTGTTCACATTTGACCCGTGAAACCACTGCAATGTAAGCATACTTTGGCATACTCGAGGGGTCTGAAACTGCGTTTTTTTTTTTTTTTGCTGCAGTGGCCACTCTGATTGAACGGCCACTCTTTCGTCCATAACGAGACACTTGTGGTTCAAGAATCTTCGCGCTTGGATTATTTGAACTTGTATAACGGCGATGGTACTGAGTTAGTCGCCAGGTATTAGGTCGGTCGGCACCGTGACCACATCCCAAAGCCTGGTCTCCTAGCATAGGGCAGGCTGGCGAATGTAGAACAGCGAAAATATCGGCTTAGAAAGTCGCACTAAATCCCCTAAGCATACGTCAAACTATGGGCGCTCACAGGAGCAATTACGGGGATTGTCACCAAACATCCAACTAGCTCTCCAAAAATTCAGAAGCTGCCGAAGGGACTCGCAATGGTGTTGCGCTGCTGAGAACGAGGTCTAGTGTTCGATTGCAGACTGCGGCGTCCGCATTACGATGGAAGCGGAAGGAAAAAAAAAAAAAAAAAAAAAACTCTTCTGCCCTCCGTTTTAGGTGCACTCTAAAGAACGCCAAGTAATCAAGATGAATCCGGCGTCTGTCTTAAGTTGCAACCAACTTTGCCTTTTCGGAATGATAAAGTGAACTTCAGAAAGTTTTAGAGGACGAGCGTGAGGGTTCTATTTATACTGCACAACTTCTTTCAAACGCGGATCTTTTTTTTTTTTAAGGCTGCGCGTCGTAATATAATTTATGTTGTTTAACAAGTCAGGAAGGGTATTTGTTCAAGCAATAAGTAAATGCCTCGGTAACCGATTCCTAACGGCTCTGTCAAAATACGGGAGTCGAGGCTCGTTTGCTCACCGATGACGTAGTCGTACTGTTGCCGCAGCTGCCCCAGCTCATAATCCCGCAGCACAGGCAGGTCTGTGAAAGGAAGGTGCACCAACAGGTTCGTCAAAGCCAGCATGAGACTGAGCTCACTCTGGGGAGCGAGGCTGCCGACACCAACCGACCACGGCGGGCCACACGTCGTCGCGTTTAGGCTGCAGCTCATGGTCTTGCCGATTCGGTGTGCCCGAGGAAAGAAATGCGCTGCGCCTTGCGAGACGACTGCTTTTTGTCGTGCGCGAATCAAATGAAAGAGAGAGCGGAGCACGTTTGCACCTTCTGTAAGGTTCTGCAGTTGTAGCCCACTTCCTTCTGTTTATCTGCTGCGCGTGTTGGCAGAGTGATTGCCACCTCATTTCTGTGACTTGATTTCGTCAACAGCAGAAATTTTTGTGCCCGTCAGCACGGGCGCGTACAGTTGTTGCGTTCCGTAGATAATAATATGCGCGCACGCCAGAGATTCTTAATGTGCGAGGAAAAAGTTACAGGGAAACCGCCCTGAGGTGCTACTGGGCAAGTCCTTTCGTGTGCACGTGGAAAAGACGATGCGTGACGAGACACGTACAAACATGCAGAAGAGCCCACGCGGCGAGTTGCTGTGGTTAGGCCCGTCCGCTTAGGTATACGACTAGCGGATGTTTCGCTGGAACTCATTCGGAGGCATAAAACAAGTCAAGCACGCAGCAGAAGCCGAGTATTGTGAAAGCACCGACTTGACTCGTCCTTGCGTACCGCTACACCAGCGTTGTGACACAGAAGCATTTTTGCGCTTATAGGCAAACTTCGTGTTTGTAAGCAAGAAAGCTATGATGTCGCTAGCACGCAGGCGCACTATCTGAATGAAAGAGAAACTCTTTTTGCTGTTTCTCGCTGAGCCACATCAATTCTTGGCCGCAAGAATCAGTGGCTTTGGTAGTTTTAATAGACAACGTTTAAAAAAAGAAAAGCAGGGGCCAATGCAATCGCGCGCGCCTGCAAGGACCAGCAGGTTCGCCTTAGGCTACGGTAGGCAGCTATCTGTATGAGGTCATGGCATCGATCAGGTCTATAGGTATTCAGTAGGCTTCATCGATACTCGTGGTGTAAACCTCTCCTCTTGTCCTTTGTGTTTTCTGACTGGTTTTTCCTTCAACTATGCACAACAAAACAGAAATATGTTCCAGCATGTTAAAAAAATAATGCGTAGGTGCAAGCTGTAGGACTGCGGCGCGTTGATACCTACTTACAGCAAGTAGGACACCTCTAGGTTGCAGATAGCGAACACCTTGTGTGTATCATGACCAAATATCACAATGACCAGAATTAATCGGGAGTCTTCTTGGAGACTGCAGAACGCGAGCGATCTCTTAAAGAAAGGTGGTGTTGTTACGTTTATAACCTACACCTGCCAAAAGATAGAAATGCGATTTCATTAATAAAATTCATTTCATTTATGGCTACTCTATGTATGAGAGCACTTTTTTTTGTGCTTTTAGCGAAACCAGTGTCGACAATGTTTTGCCTCTAGCCCACAGAATGTCACACTTCTGCCTTTGTTGGTACGCGTGAAGCATGTGGGTCCATAATCAGTGCGAAATATTTTTAATTTTCCTGATGTTCGCGTCTCTCCAAGCGACTTTTCGACGCCTTCTAGACTTTTGTGATTTACGCCTACAAAGTAGTGCATTTTTTGTCCAAAAACTGCGGGCTATCAAGAAAGAAGTCGCAGTTTCGCCCGAAAAGCGCAGTATCGATTGTGATAGCAGGTTCGTAGACAGCTGCACAAAGTAAGGTTAGTAGTTTTATCGTACGTATAAACTTGTAACCATTCGCTTATTAACGAAATTGACAAGCACGGTGTCAGGTCGCACAGGCTAACATGAATACATCACACTCGTTGTCAAAACGCTGGCGTGAGGAAGCACGGCAGAAGCAGCGAGTGAAGTGACCTTCGTGCTGTCAATCGCTTCAACGCAAACTGAGTGGCGAGAACACAGCACGCACAAAGGTATCAGCCGCTGGCGCATTTAAAGTCTGCCCCCAACGCAGATCGCTTTCAAGATACAGCCCGTGTGGCCGCGCAATACGCAGCTGCTGCCAGAATGCAACCCCCCCCCCTCCTCGGGTGCTTCGCGGACGACGGAAGACGGCGCGCTTTCTGCCCGCTTTCCTCCCTAGCGTGCGCGAGATTGAGCTGCAACCGTCGGCTCCCCACGCACGCTTTAACTCCCACATATCGCATATACGGCGCGAGGTGACGGTGTTATCGCCATTAGACTTTATACAGAACTTCACGGTGATGACGTCGGTGACGACGACGGCATAAATGTGCCTGAGGTGTCCATATACTTGCTATCGCAATAAAACAATCTAATAAGGAATCAACTAACCGGGAACAGCGAAAAAGCATACGTACGCGACATAGTTTGTTTAGGGTAAGAGTATTTGTGAATCCGGGCGTTGAAGTGTTCGCAGTATGGGTATTCATTCCTAAACAGCTGCCGAACTTACTCGACTGGACTCATGAGCACATTGCCGCTTTTACTTGAACTTCACACGGAAGACAGCAGTTCAAACGGAAGACAGCGTATAACAAAATTATTTATACTGAAGGGCCAACTAACGTTTAAAAAAAGCTCTAAGAGTAGAATCCTTACCGCTCTTACGACATTTATGGGCGCATTTTATTAAACGTCCTGTCGTCATTCAGTTTGCGTTGCATTATAGTTGGTTGGAAACATCAGGACATGCAGATGTACGGGCCGCGAGGAATGTGCGTCACTGTAAACAAAATATTCGATCACATTGCAACATAACCATTACATATTTTACTCGGTAACTATCGCGGTAATTCAATTAATTTTTCAGTAACCAATTACGTGTAATCAGTTAATTTATTGGCGAGACAAGCTGTAACAGGTGACAGCTTTGAGGACCTGAATTTGGCGACAACTACAGTAAAATGCGCTAGATTGTCCCACGCAGCGGCCTCGGAAATGCGCATATGTTCGGACCGGCATAGCCAGGGGCTCAGTATTGCTAGAAATAACGGTAGAATTAATGGTAAACCGCAGCTTTGTACAAGTAGTGGATTGCCCAATACGGACACAGGGCCCCTACAATTTCTGCTGTATATAAACGATGTTGCTAAAGATGTCGATCCACAAATTGAGGTTTGCCTTTTCGCGGACGACAGTCTGCTTTTATGTTGAGTGAGGAGCTTTCATGAGCAAGTTTTGCTAACTGAATCGCTAAATATAATTTCTGACTGGTCTTTTGAGCATGACATGGAAATTTGATAAATCAGTCTGCATGAGTGTCTCATCTAAAAAATCATCATTTGAAAACAATTATCCATTTGGAAACAAGAAAATTTCATGAACAACGAAGATAACGCATTTGGGCGTTACTATCACACATAATCTAAGATGAACGAACGTGTTGCCAACATTTGCGGAACGGCACAGTGAAAGCTGGGAATGCTGAGACATATTAAAACAACCGTCTCCTGACATAAAACTCAGGGCTTACACTGCAATTGTACGACGTACCTTGCAGTAAGCAAGTATAAGTGTGGGACCCGTGCTGACTAACACTAATAGGTCAGATCGAGCGATCACAGCGTCTTGGCGTATATTTTATTTTTTCTAATTATGAGAGGGCTAAATTGGTTACCGCGCTGCTTGCTAGGGCAAACATCGCCAAGCTGCTTAACGCAGTAAAATAGCCAGGCTAATATTTACTGAACAACTGTAGAATTGCAAGATAAATATAAATGCTGAACTCGACTTCCAGCCTCCCGGCAGATTGTCACCTCATTTCTGTCACCCATATTGACACTCATTTTGTGAATTTCTTAGACTTTGCTAGTGGACTGCTATTTCCTCCTTAACTGCGATGGAGATGGAGCCTCACGCGCGTCCGCCGGGCTCGGCAGTGCCCGCGGCGGCAGCCTCCAGGAAGCGCAACGGCACCGAGAGCGACACTGACAGCGACGACACCATGCAGTACTATGTCAGCAGTGAAGATTCTTGCGACGACACCTTCGAGCTGGTGCGGAGTCGCAAAGCAAAGCGAAGATTTCTCAGCGCATCAACGAATTCGAGTGAGTCCACCGTGAGATCTTCGCGGGATACCGAGGAGCTCACCATCCTGTTCTCGCCAGTTCTCGCCAGTGACAACCTGAGACGCCTCAACAGGCAAGCCGTGTCTTCTCATCTAGAGGCGCTGGCTCCAAACGAAATCAAAGACATCAGGGTGAACACCCGTAAGAACGTGCTAGCTATTGACGTAGAACACGCGGCTGCGTTGGATTCCTTGCGCAAGGTCACGGAACTTGGCGGGATGAAAGTCCGCCCTTATATTCCGCTCGGCAAACAAGTCCGCACTGGCGTAATTTACGATGTTGACGAGACCATCGTCGACTCCGATCTGTCAATCTTAATCAAGCCAGCTACGGAAAGCACCATCATCACAAACGCGTTTCGTCTCGGCACGTCACGGTGTGTGAAGATCATATTTAAGGGCGAATCCCTCCCATCGCACGTAAAAGTGGGCCACTTCCGACACGCAGTTCGCCCCTTTATACCAAAACCGCTGCAGTGCTGGAATTGCAAGAAGCTTCGACATGTGAGTAGTGTGTGCAATAACACTACCGTCTGTTCTCGCTGCACTGGGCCCCACACCACAAACACGTGCGAGGCCAGTGTGCTGAAGTGCACAAACTGCAGCGGCCCTCACGATGCATCTTCGAAGGAATGCCCTTTGATTCGAAAGGAAATGCAAATATTGAAGAAAATGGTTAGAGACCACTCGTCTCACCGAGAAGCAGCAGCATCTATTAAGCGACGACGATCACGTCGCCGACGTCGATCAAGAGCCTCCAAAGCCTCTGCAGAACGCCACACACGTATATTACCACCCACTCTTCCACCCAGGTCAAACGCAGTCAGCTCAAAGGACAAGGGTGCACCGAACAGCACGGCTGCTGACGCGTGGCCTGCACTCCCGAAGCTACATGCCCCTACTGAGCGTAATGATACTTCTACAGTAGAGGACACTTCGTCTGTTCCTGATAAATTGGCGGACCAAGATCAACAAATTGTTGTTATGATCAGCTCTCTGGTGCGTGCTATTCGTGTTCTACTGGACAAGCTACAGACACCAACAGCTCGAAGTGCATTGCAAGTGCTGGATGCCATCAGTCCGGTTCTGGCGAGCCTTCAGAACTCCAGTGCTTGAGAACTTCTACAGCAGAACCACGGCTCATCGACAACAACAAAGATCGTTCCGGGATGATGTGAGAAGTGCCTCCATATTCCAATGGAATGCGAGAGGCCTGAGGTCTCGTATTTCGGATTTCCGACAGTTCGTATTTGCAAACCATTTTCCTATACTGGTAATCTGTGAACCGAACTTATCAGCCTGCATAAGACTATCGGGATATGAACCTTTTCTTTCAAACACGTGTGTCCGTAGTAGTAAGGTTCTGGTTTACATTCGCAAGGACCTTACGTATTTTTCCCAACACGTAGCGCCACACGACGGTAACCAATACGTCTGTGTTACTGTGAAAAAGAAGAAGCTGTCTTTTACTCTTATTGGCGTCTACCTTTCCCCAACAAGTCAGTTTGATAGAAAAAGACTGGAAGATATTATGGCTGATACTCCCAGTCCTTGGATAATAACAGGGGACTTCAACGCTCACCACCATATATGGGGAAGCTCCAGGATAAATTCGAGGGGCAGGTCACTAGTATCCTTTGCATCAGGCCACAACCTGTGTCTTCTAAATGACGGAAGCCCGACATTTCTGCGAGGAACTACATACAGTAGCTGCCTTGACTTGACTTTGGTGTCACGTTGCCTGACTTTGAGCGTGCAGTGGTTCACTGATGTTGAAACCCATGGAAGTGATCACATACCGACCTATGTGAGAATCGATGGACTAGACGCCGCATTACCGGTTGTCTCTCGCCAAATCGACTGGTCAGTCTTTCAAGATCGCGTAGAAGACACATGCAAGACACATATTGCACGCAGATTAGAATACATAATTGCTGACGCTATGCAAGATTGTACACGCCGCTTCACACATCCATCAAAGCGTACAGAGAATGACATTGAATTGGAAAGGCTTCGTGCACTACGTCGCCGAGCTGAAAGGAGGTACAGGCGCACGAAGTCAATTCTTGACCTCAGAGAAGCTCGGCGCATGCAAAAGAAGATCAAACGCCGAATGGATAAGCTAGCGGATCAAAGATGGAAATGTTTTTGCGACTCACTAGACCCCCGCAAGCCATTGTCCTGTGTGTGGCGTACCCTACGGGGTCTTTGCTCAAGTCCCCAGCAACGACACCCATTCAACGCCCTTGCTCTCTATCAAAACCGCCGCGAGATAGACGTCGCAGAGGAATTTTGTGCGAACGTCGCTGGCGGCACAGTTTCAGTCCCTGACATGGCTCTAGGCAACATCCCCGGCCCACGAGATGCAAGTATGGACGCTCCATTCTCTATGGAAGAGTTAGAAGCTGCTATGGCGCTATGTAGGTGTTCGTCTTCACCAGGACCCGATGGCATAACATATACTGCTTTGCGCCACCTAGGCAGAGAAGCACGAAGAGAACTCCTCAGCCTTTTTAATACTTCATGGCAAGATGGTGTCGTCCCACAGGAATGGAAACGCAGCCGCCTGGTACCGCTTCTAAAAGCAGGAAAGTCACCGCTCGAATTGGCATCCTATCGGCCTATAGCTCTTGCCAGCTGCGTCGGGAAGCTTATGGAACGTATGATCCTCATGCGTCTCGAATGGTACCTTGAACATCATAAAATTTACCCTGACTCTATGGCGGGATTTCGACGCGGTCGTTCATCGATTGACAGTGTCATCGATCTAGTATCATCTGTGGAACAACAAAAATCTCGGAAGCGATTATCAGTAGCGCTCTTTCTTGACGTGAAAGGCGCTTACGACAACGTTTGCCATCAAACCATTCTAGACGCACTTCTGACAATTGAACTAGGAGGGCGAGTCTATCGATGGGTCAGTAACTACTTGACACAAAGGTCCTTGTTCGTACGAACGGAAGATGGTCCGACTACCGCCCACTACACATGCCGAGGCGTTCCCCAAGGCGGTGTTCTAAGCCCTATTCTTTTCAACCTCGCGCTTCTTGGGCTGGCCGAACCCCTACCGGAAACAGTGAGTGTTTCAATCTACGCCGACGACATCTGCATCTGGACATCAGCGGTCACTCGCCTGCAGGTTCGCGCACGGCTACAGAAAGCAGCAACACAGGCATCAGACTACCTTCACACACAAGGCCTTACCATCTCAACAGAAAAATGTGCATTAGTTGCTTTTACGCGAAAAACGATGACTCCTTATCCAGTATGCATCAATGGTCAGCCTATCCCCTACAAGAGAAATCACCGGTTTTTGGGTGTCATTGTAGACCGGGACCTCACTTGGAGCCCTCATGTTGCCCACTTAAAGAAGAAGCTCACATCTATTGTTCACGTCTTCAAGTTCATCGCCGGCAAAACATGGGGATCGTCAGTGGGCTCCATGCTACAGTTATATCGAGCACTGTTCATCGGATTCCTACGCTATAGCTCCCCCGTGCTTGCTAAAACATGCAAGTCAAATCTTCGAGAACTTCAGAGCGTGCAGGCACAGGCACTACGTGTTTGCCTAGGCCTTCCGCGCAGCGCCTCGACAGCTGGAACCATTATAATCGCTCAAGACCATCCGATCACAACTTACATTAGCACCGAAACGCTTAGAGCCCATGTTCGTCATGTTTCACGGATGCAGTCAAGCTTTCTTGCGTGCCTGCCAGAACGACGACCACAGGCGTCCTTCTCCAACAAGGTCAACATCCATCGTGCCTCCTTACCATCGGGTTTCACACCCTCTGCACGTTCAACCTCAGCTTTGTGGTGTTTAAAACAACCTCAAGTGCGTCTTACGATTCCAGGGATAAGAAAGAAGACCGACCTGCCTACCTTGGCCTTGAAGCAAGCAGCTCTGGATTGTTTGCACACTTTCTACTTTGATCGAGTACATATATATACGGATGGCTCTTCCACTCAGACCAGCTCCACCAGCGCAGTGGTTATACCATCCCATTCACTAAGCATCCAATACAAGATTTCGCACTTGACAACATCGACTAGTGCGGAGCTTGTTGCCCTCCGAGGTGCCGTTGATTATATTAATAACCAACCGGCTAATAGGTGGGCTATATTCTGCGATTCGAAGGCGGCCTTACAATGTCTTCTGGCATCTCTTCGTCGCGGGTCATGTGAACAACTCGTGTCGGAGATACGAGAAATGCACCATCACATGATCGCGAAAGGACACGACGTCGTGTTTCAGTGGCTGCCTGGTCATTGCGGTATCTCCGGCAACGACCTCGCTGACGAAGCTGCTAGAAAAGCTCACGAGGGAGCAACCCTTGTTTCAATACCTTTATCGCGGACCGACGCAGCCCAACACTTAGGCAAGCTAGCGCACTCTTTGACATTGGAGAAGTGGCGCACACCTGAATTCACTCACCATCGCTTGCATTCCCTCGATCCCTATATGCAACTGCGGCTGTTACCAGGTCTTCCGCGAAATGAGGAAACAGTGCTGTGCCGCTTACGTTTGGGCGTCGCATTCACAAATGCTTATGCATTTCTGATTGGAATGGCTGATAGCGCCGAGTGCAATGCCTGCGGTGTCGAGGAAACCATCGAACACCTACTGTGCTACTGCCCATCTTATGAAAATGAAAGGCAAGACCTCTGCACAGCTCTCCATCAGCTAGATGGAAAGCCGTTCACCTTGAACAAGATCTTGGGATCATGGCCTCGCATATCACAGCTACAAAAGGCCACAAAAGCGCTGCTGCGATATTTGAAAGCGACCGGATTGAGTCAGCGTCTGTGATCCAGACTGAGTGACCGACTGATATCTCCAGTGGACTTTCTCTTTTCCTTCTTTTTTTTTTTTTAATCTTTCCGTCCCCCTTTCCCTTTCCCCAGTGTAGGGTAGCCAACCGGGCTCAGTCCTGGTTAACCTCCCTACCTTTCATTTATCATTTTCTCTCTCTCTCTCTCTCTTATCTTTCTCCGAGGACCGCTTTTCATCGGCTAATAAATCTTAAACGTTATCGCTCAGCGCAAGACACGCCACTACCCACCGCAGTCTTCGCTTGTGCGCGAGTCGTGCTGCTCTGCAGCGAAGCAGCATCGTTTTTCCGTGTTGCGGCTTCTGTGCTGCGACGCAACTGCCAAAGCCTGCACTGCGCAGGTGACGTCGCCTCAATAGTGTCTGAAACGCACAAATCCAATGCCTCGCCAACTGTTGCGGCAGTGAAAAAAATGGTTCTCGACAACAGCTGCAATTATGCATCCATTTTCGTCATCTGTGGTAGCTCTAGGACGCTGAAGGTGTCCTAGAGCTACCACAGGGCATATAAGCGTAAAGGTGGCATTCGCTTCACGAATGCCACCTTCACGCTTATATGCCTCATATAGTGTTGGTAATAACCTCCCGGTGAAGGCTCAACAATAGAGCGTGTTTGATTATCGGGAACTCTAGCTATAATAGCATGTGGCGACAGACTGGACGTATGCGAAAGATGCTCGGTTTTAAGAATGAAATGCTTTTAGCTCCCGTTGCCGGCGACCTTCAAGAGACCTTGAGCCAAAATCCCGAGCCGTTATTCGGTCACTCAAGACGAGAATAAGGCGAGAACGAAACGACATCATCCGAGCAACCAGTCAAAACGTAAGAAAGTGCGGTCCCCTTGTACAGGAGCGCATTACATACGCTGGTCCCTGTCCAAACGACTTACAAAAAAAAAAAAAAAATATTGCTTCCCATTTCTTCCTAATATTTGTTCCCAATATCACTCAAGCTGTAACTTCTTGTATACTGAAGTTTAATTTGTTATATCCAATAGAGACGTTCAGAAAGCGGATACAGTGCACTATAATCTGATAGTCATTTCGCGCTGAGACAGGGTTGCCTGTACTCTTTTCAACGCCTGTGGTCCTTTAGTTCCGTGGCGCGCGTTTTGCTACGCCTCCTTCGAGAGATGGCGCCACGCTGTGTGACCAGGCCGGCAGCGTCTGGCTCACCGCCGATAGTTGTAATGGTTGTGAAATGGTTAGGAGTAGTCGTCGTAATTACTCCAACCAATCTACTTTGCCGGTAGCCATCTGTGCTTACATCTACTCTCGGATAGAGAAGAGCCGCATATTTTTTTTATATCCGACATTGCATTCGGAACAACCCTGATGACAATAAATAGACACGCCCCCCACAGCTATGTCCTTTCTCGTTTTTTTTCTTACCTGTTTTCTCAACGCACAAATATTTAAAGAAGAGGGAAATTAAAATGCCGAAAGTATCAGCTCACAATTAAGCCAAGAGCGCGGCTAGCAGACGACGAATGAGCCTCTCCAGTGACGTGATTCGCGCGCCGGAAAGACAGCCTAGAAAAACGTCTACTGCGCATGTGCAATGCTTCCAGCGATTGCCGTTACGCAGCGCTGACAGTGCCGATGGTCACGCCAGTCAAACATTCGCTTGTTCAGCCGAACTGCGCTCATCGCTGTACCAACAGCCCAGTCTGCTTTCGTGAACGACAGTGCTTGCGACAAATACGGTCAGTGAAGGCATTTTATTTTCTTATTCCTGACACCGTCTTACAAGGCTCCCTTTAAGAAGTGTTGCAGTTTGTGTTGTACTACGTGTGTTGTTGCCGTGCTAGAGGTGTTTTACCCCTCGAGGAAGCGGGCTGCTTATGGCGCACCCGCCGTTGTTGCTTAGTGGCTAGGGTGTCACGGGATCGAATCCCGGCCACGGCAGCCGCATTTCGATGGGGGCGAAAAACACCCGTGTACTTAGATTTAGGTGCACGTTAAAGAACGCCTGGTGGTCCAGCTTTCCGGAGCTCCCACTACGGCGTCCCTCATAATCATATCGTGGTTTTTGCACGGAAAAACCCAAATTTTTTTTTTTCTTACGGCGTTTTGTTAAAGCCCGGTCACATAAGCCGACGCCGAAGCCGACAAGAAGCCATTGACCGAGAATACGGCAGGTCGTGGTGCTGAGATATATATCGTCAGACTAGCCCGACAGTGACATCATCGCGATAGATGACAGCGAGTCGTCGTAGTGGGAAGACTGGTTCCAACGACGAAACTGCTCTGCCAACCGTCGTTCCGCCAATGGTCGCGAGAACGGTTGCCGAGCGAGACCATGGTATCAGCTAAGTAATTGTCGCAGCAAGTACACTTCTATATATATTCGAGTTTGAGGTAGGCCAGAACACGTTTCCGAAGTTGTAGTGAACCTTTGTCATCTCTTGCAGGCGTCCACGCTTACGTTGAGCCAGAGTCAATATCGTTCGGCGAATTTAGGGCTATAACACGTGGATGCAATAGCGGACGGCCTGACCTAAACGCCCAGTGACTCTGGGCCGACACGACTCCAATTTTGGGCTGCCATATTCCGTATACTTCAATTATGGCCATAGTGATATGAAATGAACTACTTTTCACTTCGCATGGTCCGCGCTCAAGCGGGGACATGGAGCGAAAAGCGAGGACCACCTATCAGTCTGCTGAACAGCCATTTCCGAAAACCGGCCGCTCATATTACTCTTCTACGTGTAATGCGACGCTACTTATTTGCACAAATGTGTCTCGCAGCATTTTGTTGTGATTTCATGTGAGCACTACGCGGTTTCTACCGTACTTGAAGCGAAGGACCGGTGGTGGCCCTATATCCTAGTCACAAAGGCCGACACTACGCAGTTTTTTCTACCGACTTGCTGGGATAGCTGTCCAAAATTCCAGTGGTCCTATGATACTGTTCCGACGCCAATATTGTGCAGACGATTAGCAAGTGGCGCTTCGACAGGGGCCGAATTTTCCGCAGATTGTCAGACCATTTGTCATACTGCAACGAGACGACCACCCTATCACCGTGCCTGCCGCAGAATTGTTGGTGCCGATTTCTGAACTGGTGCTGGCTTTTTTATAATCTTTACCCATCCTCAAAAACATGAGAAAAAAATCGTAAATATTCTGCAAGTAACCTCCAACAGAGCGCAACTTTTTGCGTTTGTTTCCATTTGTAGGTATTGTTAGATATGGAGCTGTTTCCTGCGCCTACTTCGAGTTTCCCCGGACCACATCGAATCGCAGCACATTCCAGAGGATCGCTCGAGCCAACAAGTTCACGTGCCAACAAGTTCGTACGCCGCCGGTAGCTATTCAATGCTTGAGTTTTCCAGAAAACGAAGGGGTAGCCCGGCATTGTTGCAAGGAAAGTGGGTCCCGAAACAAGACGGCTGCGATGTACCGGGAAGGCCCAAGCGTCCCCCTTCTTCGCCTTTGAAGAAGGCATTTGCCACCACAGCGGGGCCGTACCACCGGGAGCAGGTGAGCCCTCGGACAATGGAGCCCAATCGTCCCCCTTCTCCGCCTTTGAAGAGAGCATTGCACCACAGCAAGGCAAGACCGCGGGGAGACGCCGGGTGTGACATCACCGCACGGGTGCTTACCATTGGCCGAAGGTGGCGTCATCTGAGCGGGCTCTCCCATTGGCCGAACATGACGCGACTTCCAGTCCTCGAAGTGTTTAAAAGAAGCATTCCAGAGAGACCAGAGCATTCCCTGATTGACCTCTCTCGAACTTCTTGCCGCGGGCCGCAGCGTCCGAGTTGCTGCCGGCCCTTAATGACTGTACTACTGTTACTTGACTCTCACCTCTCTGTATATAATGTAAAATAAATCCTCCCAAGTTTGTTTCATCTCGACGTCCGTCCCAAACTCCTACAACCGGCGCCAGCGGTGGGATCTGCTCCAACCCCTACAGTATACTTCTGCAGATATACCTGTAAATGGAAACAAACGCAGAAAGTTGCGCTCTGTTGGAGGTTACTTGCAGAATATTTACGATTTTTTCTCATGCGAACAGTCTTGCGAGCCCCTTGCGAACCGTCTGCACACTATTGGCGTCGGTACAGTATCATAGGACCACTGGGATTTTGGACAGCTGTCCCAGCAAGTCGGTAGGAAAAAAACGGCGTAGTGTGGTCTTGTGACAGGGCCGTTACTGAGCCCGTGGTCGCAAGCTTTATTCCTGTCTACCGGGGTCCGGACTCTGGCTGGGCTTAAATATGAATGCCAATATGTATTTGAATTTAGGTACGCATTAAAACATGTGGACGCAGTTGTCAGCTTACCTCCACATCCCGTATGTTCGCTCTGGGCGTTAAACATGGTTTTCTTTTGACTTGAAATACTTACAGTTAAAGCAGATAACACCAACTTTATTATAAGCAAAAGCCACTTTTCCGCATATGCAGTTCATTCAAAGGTCTTCAGTCATGCATTTGAAGCACACAAAATGTGTATGATCGTAATGTTGGAGAGACAAAGGGCTGTGCAGGAATGACCTGTACGTCAGACCCACCCAGTTCGTCAGAGGACTAGTCAGTATTGTGGCCATTCTGACTGTGGGAAACATTTGTAAAATTCTAAGGCTTTGTTGGTGGCATAGTTTCACCATAGCAATGACGCGGGTGCGTGGCCTACTTGCAGCCGTGCGATTTATGATGGGGAAACACGAGAGCGCATGGCTCCTAATTAGTGCGCGGCCTAATCACGACACCTTCCGCGGCGCATGTGCACGGTTCTCAGCACGGAAGCCCTGCCTATACTCGCGGACAACATTCAGTGGCAATGAAGGGACAGCTACTCAGGCGCAGCTTCGGCACACGTTTTACCGCGCCAAATTGTGCCGCGCCATTTGGCTGCGCTTTTGGTTTCTCGCAACGGAGGCTGAATCGACGCTGCTTCCACGTGGACCATTTCGCGTTTGCCCTGACGCAGGAGAAAGTCGCGAAAGTGGTCACCTGTGACACTCATGTGATTTGTCTTATAAGATGTTTTTTCTGTTCCACAGCTTAATCTAAAACGCGGATGAAAATGTAAAGCACACTGATTTTCCTCCTTGCTTCTCTTCAACAACACAAAGTGGTACGCGACTGCATACGTATATGTACCGTCGTGAGCACAAATAACGGACCCCTGCGAGTGCTGGCCCAATTGCATCATTGCGCCGCGCAGCGACTGGGCGCTTGGCCTGGCCTGGAGTCAAGGCCCGCTCATGTTCGTACCAAAGTGTAGTAACACCGGCATATCCGCTGGTTGTAACCGACGCGCCCCGCTATCATGGGCGAGTTCTGTATGAGTCACCGCTTTATGACGAGCACGCGGCTCAGCGGTATGTCGGCCATATTACGACGCAGCTATAGCGCTATTGGTGACGGTGCGCCAACTGGCCGTTACCAGCGTTGCTTTACGAGGTGCCGCTACTGTGAAATCCTGCCTAGCAGTGCACGTGTCAGGCAGAGGCGCCTTGCGCGAACGTGAGAAAGCAGTAAGGGAGCAAATCATGAAATGAAAGGGGGGGATATTTACGCAAGCGAGAACGCGCGCTGCGTGATTTCTTTACATTAAGCGACCCCTGCGCCAATGTGCTAGGTGGTGCAATTCGGCATACACTCGCAATCAAGGTATACGTACGCATGGTAGCGATACTGCCGTAGCGCATACGCCCTGCAATGCTGGCTTGTGGAGGCATAGTAGCGTCAGCTACATATCGCGGGGTTAACCTATGGGTGGACAAAAAAAATCAACATTTCCCTTGCGAGGCTTGTTGCACCAAGTCGTCTGCTACGCCAGCTCGCATCACATCGCATACATGGAGCACACAACAGAAGACATGAAGCGAAAGGAAGAATGCCTTAAGAAAATGTGAGATGAGTTTCACATGAGTCGCTAATTTTGACATCGGTCATTTGACTTTCTGATGCTTCTTTAGAATTTGCTGATCTATTCCTAATGTCATCCTAAAAAATATTGGCCACAGTCTTTCTGTTGAGTAGTTGAGTTTTTCTTGCGAGCATGAAATGTCTTTCTAATTTACACTCCAGAGCAGTTTTCTTGTGATTCTCATGTTTTGCTAATGAACTTCTATGATCTTACGAATTAGATTGTTCGCGTTTGTAGTATTCCTATAACATTAACCAGCAGGTGCGGTAACATTTTCTGATGCGTTCCCGATGGCAGTCCGACCTTATTTAAAGATGTTACGTGTGCCTGACCGTCTTCGGTGCTTGATATATGCAGCGTGTGTGCGTGTGTACGAGAAGGGGGTTAACCGAGAGGTCCGATTTTCATTAATCATGAGAAGCAAGCAAACATAGGCACCAAGGAACAGACAGGGGAAATTACTTGTACTTACTAATTGAATTAAATGAATCATAAATTATTGGAATTGAAAATGGATGAAAGCAACTTGCCGCAGGTGGGGGACAATCCCACGTCTTCGCATTGCGCGTGCGATGCTTTACCAATTGAGCTACCGCGGCGCCGCCTTCCCATTCACTTGGGTATTTATGTGTCACTACTAGAACTGACCCTGGGTGTGTTAGCCAGCTCCAGCACTCACAAACCTTGGCGGCGGATGTACGCATTTCTTTGCGATGTTGGCCAAACTTTCCACGACAACCAGGGACAAAGGGAACACTCCACGGCTTGAACATCGTTGGTTCACATTTTGCTGGCTCGCCACGCATACGGCGAATTTTCATCGAGACAAGCTGTCTTCTGGCATTTATGCGCACGCGAACTAAGTCGCATTTCATTACAGCAAACACAAACACACGATCAAACCGCACATAGTTGCAGCTCGCACACCCGACCGACTCCTTGTAAACAGAGCAAGAGGTTGAGTGGATGGATGCTATGAGCGTCCCGTTTGAAATGGGGTGGTGGGTGGCGCCACCAACAGGTCGCATGGGTCCAGCGTCAGTTAGGGACTTGTGCGGCTGCTATGGCCTCCGTGATGCCTAAAATATTAACCAGTACTCATGTTTTGTGGCGTACTGCGCCGAACTACGTAGAGATGTTGCGGGACACAAAACCACAGATAAGTCTATATTGTAAGTTCTAGATTGGCATAAATTCTGACGCATTCTCAATTTTAAATCTCTTCTGCTTTCCGCAGCCAGCAAAAGCATGGCCTTAGAGATGAAAAAATGTTATCCCTATAGAAAGCCGTCGCTGTGGCGTTATTCGAACGATTTGCACTTCGGTCACCTATCTTAAAGCCTGTGAATTACGTCTTTCGCTCCTCCCCGTGCTACCTGTGCCATCACATCATTTTAAATCACTTCGTGCTCTCGTTAACATCAACTGTATTGCCTCACACATTGTTGACGCAATGATCGAGGTACGCATGTGCAGTGTGCGTTGTTTCAGTGCACGTTGCAACAGTGTCAGTCGGAAAGCATCAAATCTGCTCGTGTGGCGCAGGTTACACCCGTGTCGTCCGTATCTTGCTTTCGTGTCAGTGTGTTTAATGTGCGCGGTTTGCACTCCTGTCGTCCGTGCCTTTCGTGTTTATCGTGCGACCCACGAAGGTTGCTCGAAAAACCCACATGTCTGCAGCGTACATGTGCCCTATATGTGGTGTGTGCCAAAAATGTCCACCGGCGTACGATGTGCTTTCAACCAAGCACTACAGTGCATTCCAGCAAACAGACGCTGCCGCTCACGCGCAGTTTGCATTGTCATGATCATGTCAATCTGCGAAATTGTCGGTTGCCACTTAAAGACAACTAACACAGCCAAGAAACTAAAACATGCAGAACCAGGCATACGCTACAGGTCTGCACTGTTTACCAAAAGTGATAACAGGGCAGCACGAACTCAGTGCTCTTTAAAAAAAATTAAAACAAAGCGTTAGTGTTTTGTGTGTAGCCCGGATAAATCCGCATTGTTTCCAGAGCATGCATCACCCCCTTTATTTATTTAAGCGATACATTGATAATTGGTGAGAGCGCAAGGGACTAATAACACGGTACTCGGCGCTCACGCCGTGCTATATCGTTTTTCTTTATTTTTGTCTCTTAGACTGCCCCATCCATGAATCTAAACCACTCCCACCCACCAAAGGCCAAGGGTTAGATTTTTACCAAGTCATGGGTCTGACTGCCATAATTAACTATCTTAATTAAATACCTTAATTGACGCCAAAGGTAATGTTTTGACAAGGTCGTGGGTTCGAGTGCCTTAAAGGGAAGCTGAAACACTTTTCTAAAAAAATGAGTTCTCTGCGGCATTCTACAGTTTTCAGTCCCCTGAACACGAATATCAGGTTCAAAAAGGGCGGAAACAAACGCAAGCGGCTGTTTTTCCAAGAAAACGCGCACCAGCGCCTCAGGGCATCGCGCGAACGCCGCTGTTGCCCGTGATTAGTCGGGGCCGCTGTGACGTCATTCGCGGCAGTCGCCGGTCGGCGCCGCCGTTTCAGAGCGTAACACGCTGTTCTGTTCTGGCTTCATAGCTGAGTCAAAGTTGTTCTTTATTCTATGGCTGAGTTGTAAGCATTATGGAACGTTCTCGCTGTCTCGGACAGCTTGCGTTTTCGACGTACATGTTCGAACCGACAGCCGGTACGGAAAACGATGGCGGCAACGACGATGTTGAGTGTGCCAACAGCGAGAGCGATGTGTGCACCTTCTCGCGCGTTGGAAATCTTAGCTGGTACGTATGTTTTTTTTTTTTTCATGTAGCTGCACGTTCCCATGACGGCCCCGCAGGGGCGTCAGCAGGCGTTTGGTGTGTTGCGACACCACGGACCCGAGCACACGAGGGTTGGACCCTCGCGCGTGTAACCGTGCGCGGCTTAGCCGTGTCTGGGGAAAGGGGGATCCTGGGGGTTGAGCCGATGCCGGGTGTTTGGGCCTTTAAGGCCCCCCGGCGGAGGCAACACACCCCTTTGGCCTCTGCTTCACATAGACGGCACCTCCGGACTGACCCACCCGGGGGAAATCGGTAGTTGCCTTTTCCTGTCCCCCTCTCCATTCTGCGTCTTTCTCTCCTCCTTTCAATCTTTCCTGTCTTCTCCTCTCTTCTAGTTACTTCCGACTTTCCTGGCAGCGAGGGTTAACCTTGTGTGGGTGGCCAACTTTGGGTACTCCAGATTGGGTTATAGCAGCACCGTACAACTGGCGAGGGCCTGTCTTACGCGTAAGACTTGCTCCGTCCCCATGTTCGGCTCGGTGGTGGGCGGTTGGCGCTGCTGCCGAACTCAAGACCCCTATATGGCTTCTAGTAAACCACTTTCCCTTGATCGCCCTCTAAAAAGAGGGCGCACCGATGCAACGTTGCAATTCTTTTTGAAGAACAATCAAGAACACTTTCCTAAATACCAAGTAATCCACAGTGAAGGCAACAAGAGCGTGCGTAAATTCTCCCCCTTCTTGGTGGCGAAATGCCTCGCAAACACTATAGGACCTGGGTGCAAAGCTACAAAGATGTCGAATGGAGACCTGCTCCTTGAATTGAAGGATAAAACACAACACGATAAAATTACTGACTTGAAATGCATTGGCGATGTAGCAGTCACTGTGTCGGCACATCGAACCGTGAACACGAGCCGTGGAGTAATCTCTGAAGACGACTTCCTAGACCTTAGTAACGAAGAGCTGCTTGAAGGTTTCCAGGACCAAAATGTGATCAAAGTAGAAAGAATCAAAATCCGCAGGAACAATGAACAACTTCCAACAAAGCACATAGTATTAACCTTTGGTACCAGTATACTGCCTACTACATTGGATGCAGGCTATATCAAAGTACGTGTTAGGCCGTACATCCCAAATCCTCGACGGTGCTTTAAGTGCCAGAGGTATGGGCATGGATCCCAGACATGCCGAGGAAGGCTGACTTGCGCAAAATGCAGCTCGAACGATCATCCATCACACTTGTGACTCATCTCCACATTGCGTGAACTGTGATGGAAGCCATCCAGCCTACTCTAGAACATGCCCTAAATGGAAGAAAGAAAAAGAAATTATTGCATTAAAGGTCAAAGAAAATATAACATTTCACGAAGCAAGGAAACGTCTGTCATATTTAGATCACACAAGCTTTTCCGAGGTGGAGCGACGGGGGGCAGCGTCACAAATCCCTCGGGAGTCTACCGCGGTCACTGATAGTGGCCCAGTAATCACTCCGCCTGTCCCCCTGGTGGCTGCAGCAAGTGCTGCTCCATAAACATCGAAGGTGGACCTGCCGACTTCGGTCCCGCAGGTCCCAAAGTTAATCCGAACTCCACGGCCTGGGACGCGAGTTTCAGCGCCTAGTTCACGGTCCTCCAGCGCCTCGGAGAAGGTTATGGAGGTCGATCAAAAACCCCCGGCGTCATCGACGCCGAAAGATCAGCGCTCTCAGGAGCGCGCTAGGCGAGAGAAAATTCCCGTAACTGCTCAAAGAAAGGGACCGGTAACCTAAACGGTTACCGCCCTTGTATACATATTCATCTGTCTTTACCACGTGCTCTTGAACACAGACAACAAAAATCTTCCTCAATATGGCTGCACAAATAATTCAGTGGAATGCCAGGGGCCTATTTCGCAATCTAGATGACGTCAAAGATCTACTAGAGGAATATCAGCCACGACTGTTCTGTGTTCAAGAAACACATTTAAAGTCTACACACCAGAACTTCTTAAAACAGTACATAATTTTCCGTAAAGATAGAAATAATGGCAATTCTTCTTCAGGTGGTGTGGCAATCATAGCCCAAAAGTCAGTAGCATGCCAGCATGTATCACTCCAAAGTTCATTTGAAGCAGTGGCTGTTCGGGCTATATTGTTCAACCAACTTATAACTATTTGCTCTATATATTTACCGCCTGATGAAAGGTTTGACATCGCACAATTTGAAAAGCTGATTGACCAGCTTCCCGAACCTTATATAATAATCGGAGACTTCAATGCTCACAGCACATTCTGGGGCGACTCAAGATGTGATGCGAGAGGACGGGCAATAGAGAACTTCCTTCTTTCTTCTGGAGCCTGCCTATTTAACAAGGCAGAGCCAACCTTTTACAGTTCCACACACAACACGTATTCATGTATAGATTTAGCAATAGGGTCAGCGTCACTTCTCCCATACCTGGAATGGAGAGTTATCAGTAATCCATACGGGAGCGATCATTTCCCTACACTCCTAGAAACAACAAAGTGGCACGATGGACCAGCTTACCCCAAAAAGTGGAAACTTCATAGTGCAGACTGGTCAAAGTTCAGAAGCATATGTAAACTGTGCCTGGAAGATGTGGACCACCTAGGTGTAGAGGAACTGGCCAGCTACATCACTGAACATATTCTCTGTTCTGATAAAAGCTGCATCCCTCAGTCCTGTACATATAAAGTCAATCCAAAGCCATGGTGGAACAGAATGCGAAACTGCAAAGAAACGCCAGAACAAAGCATGGAGTAGGTTTTCACGCTACCCAACCACAGAAAATCTAATAGAATTTAAGTACGGCAAAGCAAATGGACGCCGTATCCGCCGAATATCCAAAAGAGAAAGCTGGACGCGCTACATATCCTCAATAAACTCATACACGGATGTTAGCAAAGTATATAACAGAGTACGCAAACTGAAAAAACAACGTCCAAATCCTTTTCCTCTCGTCACTGGCTCTGGTGATTCAGTAGCAGATCAAGCAAACACTCTTGGCGAGCACTTTGAGAGTATCAAGTTCAGAAAATTATTCCGAAAATTTCTTAAACAATAAAAGAATAGCTGAAAATATTCCTTTGCGTCCAAAAAAGTCATCAGAAGGGTACAATAGACCATTAACGTTCCAAGAACTCAAACTTGCCCTAGGCTCTTGTGGTAGCTTGGCTCCAGGTTCTGATACAATAACATATGAAATAATCAAGAATCTCCCTTATGAGACCCTAAACTGCATCTTAGCTCTTTACAATAAGATTTTTGCAACTGGTCATATACCTTCATCTTGGAAAGAAGCAATAGTCCTGCCAATACTCAAACACGGCAAAGACCCTTCCTTAGTTAACAGTTCCAGGCCAATTGCACTCACTAGCTGCTTACTTAAGGTGTTTGAAAAAATTAACCGTCGTCTTGTGTTCTTTTTGGAATATAATGGTATCTTGGACCCTCGCCAATCTGGCTTCCGAAGAGCGAGGTCTACAGCCGATAATCTAGTTCTCCTTGAATCATATATACGTGATGCATTTGTACACAGCCAATACTGTCTATCTGTATTCTTTGATCTTGAGAAGGCATACGATACTGCCTGGCGACACGGTATTCTGCAAGACCTGTCGTCCTATGGAATTTGTGGCAGTATGCTGAATATTTTGCAAAATTACTTATCTGAAAGAAAGTTCCGCGTAAGAATTGGCAATGTACTATCGCGCATGTTTATTCAAGAAAACGGTGTACCACAGGGAGGAGTGCTAAGTTGCACACTTTTTATAATCAAAATGAACTCTCTCCGCTCTGTTATACCATCAATGGTGTCTTATTCTGTCTATGTGGACGACATCCAAATCAGCTTTAAATCCTGCAACCTGTCCATATGTGAACGCCAGATCCAGTTGACTGTTAATCGGCTCACGAAATGGGCCGACGAAAACGGGTTTAGATTCAGTACAGAAAAGACTTCCTGTGTGCTGTTTTCTAGACGAAGAGGCGTATGTCCGGACCCTTGCATTACGATGCATGGGAGAAGCCTTGTAAATAGAAAAGAACAAAAATTTCTCGGTGTAATCTTCGATAGTAAGCTAAGCTTCATGCAGCATATAAAACAGTTGAAGCTGAAATGTCTTAAAACTATGAACCTTTTAAAGATTTTATCCCACCAGTCGTGGGGAACAGATAGGTATTGCCTCCTATATCTCTTTAAAAGTCTTGTGTTGTCACGCATAGACTATGGATGTATTGTATACCAGTCGGCTTCAAAGACAACACTTAAAGTACTCGATCCTGTATATAACTTAGGTATCCGTCTAGCACTTGGTGCCTTTCGGACGAGCCCCGTCCAAAGTCTATATGCAGAATCGGATCAGTGGCCGCTGGATTATCAACGTACATATCTGGGAGTCACCTATGCAATAAGAATCATGTCACTAAAACAACATCCATGCAAAGCACTCATAAGTGATCAGTCCAGAAATCAGTTGTACTTAAACAGGCCTTCACACGCCCCGCCGTTCCCGTTAGCAGTAAATTCTGTTGCAGAAAAACTCGGAGTAGATTTCACAGAACTGCAGGAAAGCGACTACGTTGAACCCATCCCACCTTGGGATGAATGTACAGTCACCTGTGATTTGTCCTTTACAGAACTTAACAAAAAGAGTTGTCCAAATGCCCTCATCCAGCAACATTTCTTGGCCCTTGAAGACAAGTATAAATCGATGGCATTTTTCACTGATGCTTCAAAGTCTGCAACTTCGGTATCATGTGCAGCCCATGGCCCAAACTTCTCCAACTCTAGAACCTTGCATAAAAATAGCAGCATCTTTACAGCGGAAGCATACGGTATTCTGATAACTGTTGAGCATATAGTACAACACAAAATACAAAAGTCACAGATTCTTTAAGCGTTGTCACGGCCCTGTCTTGTGGTAAAGCAAGCCGAAACCCTGTATTAAACATGCTCCTTAAACACATTCACGTAGCGTATAAACAAAACCTAGCTCTTGTTGTATGCTGGGTGCCAGGCCACTCTGGGATCGCAGGCAATGAAATGGCGGACGAAAATGCTGGACAAGCGGCTCATAGGAATACCGTTGATGTAAGCAGGATGCCTGGTGTGGACATGAAACCTGTGGTACGAAAGGCGCTCCGTATTCATTGGCAAGCTGAATGGGACAAGGAAGTTGAAAATAAGCTCCACCTGCTTAAACCGCAGTTAACCAAACCTTTCCCACTGAAGCTTGATAGACACACCGAAGTCACACTGGCACGACTCATAATAGGACACACTTATGGCACGCACAAACACCTCTTGACTGCAACTGACCCACCGACGTGCACACGCTGTGGCGAGAACTTAACTGTCCTACATGTCCTCATTCAATGTTCTGAACTTCACCGAGAGCGAGTGGCTCATTTTAGGGAACTTTACTCAAATCATATACCCCCCATCCATCAATGTTTTTATCAGAGGATGCATTTTTTAACTTTAAGAGTGCTTAATTATCTTGCAGAAGTTAATTTTCTAGACATAATCTCATATCATCCTAACCATCAGATTGTGCCTCACAGGTGAGGCATGGTCTGATGTACAAAGTATGTCTGAGCTCTCTTGCACTTCTTGCGTAATCAAGAATTGTACAGCAAGGGACTCGGGCTATCGGCAATAATTTACTATGTGTGCCTATAACCAAGCATTCGAAGCTTTATATTTATCTTCGTAATTATTTTAACATTCATTCACTAATATTTATAGATTTGTCTTACATGTAGGCCTCTATACAGCCTCTATTTTAAGCCATAGAACTAAACCCACAATTCTACTAAACCAAACCACATGTCCTGGCGCTCTTTGGCCTTGATGCCCTTGCGCCACTAAACTTCAATCATCATCACGTTCCAATGACGGGAGAAAAAATGCGCTAAAGTGTCACTGGTAACTTGCTGCTGGAAAAATGCTGAAGCACTAACTTCTCATTAGATTGTAGACACGGGTGTAATTACGCGATGTCAAGCACCTTGCCGCTGCTTGTCTAAAGTTCCGTGGTTTTTTGCATGTTGATACACGATCGCGAACATAAGTGCCGCGTTTGGCTACTTCAAGCTCTTCAACATTATGTGCCTGTGTCACACTGGCTCCTTCACTCTTCGACTGGTGATGGTAGTGGAACAGGTTCATCAGGGGCTCGGTTCCGTAGGTGCTCTGCTAGAACCTGAAAGAGTGCAAGGCATGGATGTCATGAATTTCAGCATATCATGCATATCAGCAAACATGAGAACAGTTGGATTACTTCCAGTAATTGAAATACTTCTTCAGTAATTTATGTGATGGATTACCTGTCTAGTGATTTAGCAATGTGAATTATTTGGTGTCTGTAATTTCATGGCTGAAGTAATTTATTAATTGCGTTAAATATGCACCAGTAAGTTGTGTACGGTGCCAGAACGTTGGTCGTGTCGTGAGGTGTTGTGGAGGAACATGGGGGGGAGGGCATGAAATGTTGGCAAGTGTGTTACCTTGAAGAAAGGTTGGCGTCCCTTTAAACTTTGCTTTTTGCTTCTTGTATGCATGAAAACATTTTGGAAGCAATCGTAAAGTAATACCATATTTAAAAGCGGTAATCGGTAATGTAATTCAAATCGATGATTGTAATAAGAAAGTAATGAGTAATGTAATATAATTACTTTCAAATAATAATTTTGTCATGCCTGATACATAGCTAGATCTCTAGGTACAAAGGCAAGAAAACATTTTTTGTGCAGCAGCGATGCCTGTATTGGGCTAGACGACGTCGAACGCTGACAAGTTCAATACCTCACAACGTTACTTCATTATTTGAGCCCGTTCGCCTTGCCACGGGCGCGGCTGTGCCGACGCTTGTTTTTGCGGCATATCGCTGCTGGTAGCAAGCTGTGAGTGCGAAATCTACGGAACGAAGTGTTTACACGCAGAGTTCAACTACTGTATCGCGAGCATGAAAATATTACCGTAACGCCTCATGTCGTGCGATTTGAACACGAATGCTGAACAGCTAAACCTGCGGGCACCGCGTGGTAGGACGAATAGCAGATATCACGTAATGCATAAGCGTACCCCCGGTCAGTTATTTCACCGTATCAAAACAGCACCGAACAAACAGCCGTAGTACAGTGTTCCGTGACACAGCAGGGGAAAAACAAGATGAAAACGGCAAGCTGTTTGCACGCATGTGCATATTCCCGGCTGTGCCTCCACCTCGCTTCGTCAAAGGCCACTGTAAGGCCGTTTGTTCGACACTCAGGTGATCATCTGTTTAAAACATTACCCGTGTGCACATTAAAACCCTTACCTCACCCTTTCTCCTCTTGGCGAAGGCCGCTCTTGGAGGTGGCGAGGTGTTTGTCTTGTGGGAGAATATAGACGGAACAACGCCGGGCTTCAGTCGCGCCGATTTAATTGGAATACCGATTGCCCGCATCGTTGTCAAGCTCCGATGATATCCGCTGTCGCGGAAATGCTCCGAGCACAGCACAGTTGATTTCGTCGGCACGAAATTATCTCTCCTCACCGCACGGACCCACTGCGCTGCAAGTTTCTTGTCCTTTGGGAACATGTGAAACACCACATCGTCTCGGCCGCCTGTGTTCGCACAGCCTAATGTGCACAGAACGAGGGCAGGTTAGGCGCACTTGGCTGTAGGCACTCACGCAGCACAGAAAGCACCAGTTCACGAAAATCGCAAAAGAAAACAAACGTCAGCGGCGGCATATCTCTCGTAGCGTCGTTTAGTAAAGTGCAGGACGGGAAGAAACATGCCAGTACGTATGTCCGGCAGTACCGTCCCCCCGAGTGACGTCACTCTCGCCGGTTCTCTCCTCTGGCTACCACCTCACCCGGCGCTCCGGGAAGCGACGGGGGCGTGTCCGCGGGGGGGATTTAGAAAGCTATTTCTGCCCCTTATATTACCAAAACAAAGAAAAAAAATTTCAGAACCGTAAGTGAATAGGTCTGTTCTTCCCAACCCCAGCAATTCATGGAAATTGAAAACCGCTTCAGCTTCCCTTTAATTAACCATAGCTCAATGAACTGTACCTTAATTAACGTCACCGTAATAACAAAGGTCGTGGGTTCTTCCGCCAAGATCGGGTTCGAGTGCCTTAACAATATATTAACTGCGTCTTAACATTACCTCGATTAACACCAAAGGTCGTGTATTCGACTCCCACCAAAGGTCATGAGTCCGAGTGTCTTAATTAAAAATCTTAATTACATGAGCCTTAATTAACATCGTATTCATTAACAACAAATGTCGTTGTTTCGAGTGCCTTAACTGCATCTTAACTGCCATAATTACCACCGCCTTCATTAGCACGAAAGGTCGTGGGTTCGACTCCCACCCAAGGTCGTTAGTGTTTTAATTAGCTATGTATAATTAACTGCGCCTTAATTAACATCGCCTTCATTAACACGAAAGGTCGTGTATTCGACTCCCACCAAAGGTAATGAGTCCGTGTCTTTACTAACTCCAGCTTAACTGTGTCTTAACACAAAAGTTCGTAATTCGTAGCGCTAATTAACACCATAGGTAGTGGGTTCGACTCCCGTGAAAGGTCGAGTGTTTGTAACCTTTTCGTACATCCTGTGTTCACGCCAACAATGCCGGATTTTCCGCCTCATAAGCCATATAATGCTGTCGCGTTAGACATAATTTTTCACGACTTGGCGTCGTACACATTATGATGTACTTTGACATTAGCAATCACACAAAAAAGCTGTCTACTCCTCTCATCAAAAATCTTAAGGTGCATTGCCATTTGAGTCTCTGATGTACTTGTGATGCCAAACATTAGGCGATGCATTCCTGATGAATGTCTGTCACACTAGGAATACATAACGTTCTCTTTCGAAACTCGGTGTTCATTTTCATAAGGGATATTCGCCACAACTTTGCGTCAAAATATAATCTGAATACACCCATCTGTAGAGAAGGGCTATCACTTGCCCTTGTCTGCTTGGCGTTTCTCTCACGGTGTCGACCACGGCTGCAAGCGCAATGCGCGTTCGGAGAGATGGCGGAAAATTATTTGCACCCAGCTTTCTAAGCAGACCTTTTGCAGGCTACGCTACGAATTGGAGTAGACTATGGTGCAAGCGTACCATAGTCATTCTACTCACAGGAAGGAATTCCGCGCTGCGGTTCATCGCTACCGGCCTGCAGGTCTGTCGAAAATAAAGTATCAATCGGAGCGGCCTAAATCTCTGTTGTCGACACTTTCCACAAAGTTGCTCTCGCAATTACCGTGTTGGCCGGTAGAAGGGCTACGTAAGCTTTCCCGTGACCTCCGGTGTCAAAGCCAATGCCAAGGAGATATTTGCATGGTGAGATCGAATTCCCCGTGCTATTGCCAGCGTGAATAGCTCGCAGATCGACATTCAGCAGTCGGAAGGGTTCAACCTTTAGGCTGGTCCATCGCTTTCTTTATTCGGCTGATAAAACTACAGAAGCAGGACGGAAAGTTTTGTGAAGATCTTATTTGGCTGCCCTTTTACAGCGCTTGTTATGCGGACCCTGTGCCGTCGTTCTCAGACTTCGCTAAAAAGGATCCATGTGACCTAGCGGGTAAGGAAAAGAGCTCAAGAGGGGGAAATGGGTTGTAGTGACCCCTTTCCCTCCGTGAGAATTCTACGCGAATCTTATACGGTTGTCACACGGTGTTTTTTCGCCGACCGAGCCAGATAGGCATCGATTTTATCGACGATTGTCGCAGCGATTGAAACGCGATACTCGGAGCGCGTGGCTGCCACCACTTCTTGCGTCAGCAAGTGCCGGCAGCCGCGTCAATCGCCAAACGAATCCGACCAATCATCAAAACGATTTCAACGCACGCATGTCCAGTTGTGGGTCTTGCGCCCAATATACGGAGCTTTGGATTAGTGGTTCCGCACATTCCATCCCTGCTAAAACTAGGGGAAGACCACGAGTAGGGCGTACTCCTGAAGAAGCTGCCTACCGCGAGCGTCAGCGGGGGTTGGCTAGTGAACGGACTCATCGTCGTCGAGCCGTCCCCGAGCTGCGTGCAAGAGATGCCGAGGTTAAACGGCAGCGCCGGGGGGCCGATCCCGAAGTGCGCGCCCGAGACGCGGAAACACATCGGCAGCGCCGGGAGATGAATGGTGAAGCAAGATTTACAATGTAGACAGCTTGCGAAGCCTGATTTGCATGGTGTAACACTTGTTGAAACTAACACAGCTTCGCCGTTCGACCATCTTCACGGACTGGAAGGGGCGGTGGTTTTTGTTCTAGCTCGGGTGTGCCGCTCTTCCGTCCTCAATTTCACGGTACAGCGCGCACCGTCAGCACCACGCTCTTCGATTTTACTTCGCGCAGGTAATCATCATCAGCCTATGTTATGTCCACTCCAGGACGAAGGCCGCGCAGGCAATGCAGGGTCCGTATAGCGTAATGTTCAAGTTCCATTGCTTCTATCGCGCGACGCGCCGTGGGACAGATCGCAGGGATAGCGGCAGCGCGGCGGCGAGCGATTCATGTCCGAGCCGATGACGAAGGGCGCAAAAAGAAGGAAAACTGATAGTCCGCTAGTACAGGTGGCCCTAAGGACCAGTTCACGGTTTTGTTGCGCTCGCCATTCGGGAAGTGCTGGCAGTGTATTCATGGTGCGTACATAGTGCAAGCTCCTGGTAACAGACGACATAGCGCTACGCTTTGCCAACTTATGTACGCTTGTAATACTGCATGTTGGCTGAGAATGAACAAGAATGACATCAATAAATAAATCACTTAAAGCATAGCATGGAGCGCCCGGCACCGCAGGTTTAAACTTCAGAAATTGCCGCATATTTATATTTTATATTTAATTAGCATGCCGAAATTCTGCAGGCGGCACCCTCTCGTCTATTGGTCGCGTCCGCCCTTTCTTCCACCTCCGGCTTCGGAGTGGCCCATTTAGTGTCGTAAGTGGCAAAGTGAACGGCTTACTTTCCGAAGCGTTATAAGGTTCCGCCCCTGGATTCCCGGCTGGAAACTGTTTTCGTGCGCATTGTTCTTCCTAGCGTAGTCCAATGCTGCTGCGAACGAAGTGAACGTCAAGCTAATTGTTTTGATGGGAATAACTCTTCACTTTTCGTGCAATTTCGTTTTATTTCCTTTTACTAAAATTACTTTCCGGGCCAATTAAACGTCCATGGGCGAGTGGGCTATAAACAATAGATTATAGTTTTACGTGCCAGAACCACCATCTGATTATGAGGCACGTCGTAGCCGGAGACTCCGGAAATTTGGACCACCTGGGGTTCTTTAATTTGCACCTAAATCTAAGTACACAAGTGTTTGTGCATTTCGCTCCCATCGAAATGCGGCCGCCGTTGGGCTATAAAGAATACAAATGTCTCAAATTGTACGATGTCAACACAATTCACCATAACCTTGCGAGGCTATAGAGTCGGGGCTGTACGGTGGTTCCAATCCTTCGCTGTACTGTCGGCGTCAAATGAAAGGCGAACAGTGGAGCACGTGTCCGAAGCATAATGAAGGCATGCGTCGCGAGATCGATCTACAGGTGGCATTATAATGTGGATAGGCGCTCGACGGCGATCAGAGAAATGTACACGCTGGCGTTCCGGTCTGAACGATACAGCCCTATCTTCTGGGAATGAAGCGCGCTGACTGCACTGAACTGATCTTATGTTGCCATCCAGTGCCATTTTCACGCCACACGAAATGCGCAAAATTAGTTTCTATTTAGTAGAAATAAGCGCAAATTGTCATTAATCAGTCTGTTTCGGCACTTTCTGGGAGCTTTTTGTGTAAGTTTCGCTTGCGTTCCGCCTGCTTTGTTAATATGTCAAATATGTAAGCACACGTATGCGCGGTCACCAATGCTGATCTCGTAAACGTATAGCTTGCAGAGCACGATATCGCGAGTTCAATTTCTCGTGACCTCACTCACTCTAACAGGAGCAGTATTAAAAGCACTCGCGCAAAATCTGACTGGTGCGCGTTGACGAATTCCACGTGGTCAACGTTAATCCTAGTGGAAGGGTTATTCTCTAAATATCCACCTGGATAACATGTCCATTTCAGCTGCTGCTGAAGTGCTGATTGGCTGGGTTGCGGAACCAGTGAGGAAAAAAAAAAAACAGGCACCCTCAGCCAATTTCCACCTAGCGGCCTAAACGGACAGTCCACTAGGTGGACGCTTATACAATACCTACCCCCCCCCCCTACCCCCCACCTCTTATGACCTGCACGGCGGCGTCTCGGATGTTTTCCTTTGTGACGTTCAAAACTCGATAAATGAACTCACCACTGCATTTTTTACGCAGCCATGTCATCTGCTTCCTGCATGAAACCTAAGCGCCGTCTGCAAGCTTCACCTCAGCAGCGTCTAAGGTCTTCAAGCTACAAGCCTGTAATTGTAAGTCCCTACTCTTCTGGAAGCATAAGCGATATTTCAACTGTCTGAATTGTATTACTTCTGATTAGCTGTTACAATATCATTAAAATTTTGTTTCACAAGTACCTGAAGAAGTCCTTCTTGCAACTGCAGATGCAGCCGTTCAGGGTATAAAAAATGATTTCACCTAAAGTAAAAGGGACTGAGTTGTGAAAAGGTAGAGAAGGTTCTGAACTTCGCAAACAAAACGCAGTTATCTGTATGCACAAGCTGCCGTGCAATCGTGAAAGAAAAAGTTGCGTTACGCTCGAAAGTGAGTTTATTATTTTGCGCTATTAAAAGAGCTGAACAATGTTGGTAAGCTAACAGAGCTTCATATGTTTTAAGAAGAGATAAGATGCAAAAGCTTCGGCAAATAGGCTTGCGTAGGTCATGTCCCTGAAATTTAAAAAAATAGTCAGTACTAGGCATAGAGAGTAGTGAAGCTTTTTTCTTTATCTGCAGTTTCAAGGCCACTTCAGTTCTGACAAAGCGCGTGCAGATAGACACGCTGGCTGCAGGCCTGCTGCTTCGGCTTCCCAGTGCCCCGAATGGAATGACAGCATCAAGGTCCCAGCCACCTTTGACAAGTTCTGCAGGAAAGAGATGCACAAAAAAGAACGTGCTTTCGCCAAGGCACCTAGGAAGTGAGTGGGAAAGTGGAAGGGAACGCCACGTTGTCATTGCACATTTTTGGTATTTCACGAATTTATATTCTCGTGCTAACCGAAGACGGCTCAGGGGCACAATTACTCTTGACGTTGGTTTTTATAACCTGCAGGGTATGCTGTAAGGACGTGAACAATTCTATCTACCTTAAATACCCAGGTTAGGTGCTGACAGCAATACCTGCCTTTAAGTGGACAAAGCAGCCTTGTCCTAATACCAATTGTGGTAAATTGCTTTCATTTACCTCAACCAGCAGCGGAAGTGTAAACGCGTGTTTGGTCAGCATGATGGCACTGGATCGCATATTTTCATGCCATATCCCGATATTCAAGACGCAGTTCAAGGGGGCTTTTAAAGCGTTAGCGTTAGGAGTGGAAGAAAGTGTGCGTGTGAAGTGTGCTAAGCCGGTAGTGTGGTATAGGCAGATAGGGGGATGCGAGGGCATAGAACAGTGCACGCGTGTGTGTAGTGCAACTGATAGTGGTCTGCTCTTGACCCCACTGTCAGTTGCACTTCGCTCCTCGTAGATGCAGGATGTGTGGCGAGCGCACCCCTGAGCAACCTTGAAAAGTGGTGAACGCGTTTCAAATTAGGGATCAGGCACCTCAAATTGGTGCGACTTAATGCTCACGTCAATTTCTATAGCGTTGCCGCTACATCGCCACTGACATTTTTATCTGTGACAACACGTTATTTAGATCGAATTGGTGCCAATTTTCTCGAGAGCTGGCATCAAGAAGACGGTAAATGCCACTAAAAACACCGTTGCGCATCCATCGAACTTTATATGCGTGAACACTATACCTAATCGTTACTGAGTGGAATACAATGAACACGTCTTTCTACTAAATTGCTGATTGGCCCAGAATTAGGGTGCTCAACAATGCAGAAACTACGTGACGGAGTTGTTAGACCAGAAAAAAGGACAACAAAAAGAACAAAAACACGATTAAACGAAAAAAAAAACTGATGACGTTTGTATCGCTTTCGCTGAACACACTGAACCCACTGGCATCGACATTACCTGGGCACCCATCATCTGCGTTGAACGCAGTGGGATCCGGCCACGGCGGCCGCGTTTCGATGGGGGCGAAATGCGAAAACACCCGTGTACTCAAATTTAGGTACACGTTAGGATTCTTTTTTGTTTTGTTTTTTGTGTTAGGATTCTTTTTTTTTTTTTGTTAGGATTCTTTCTTTAGATTTCTCAAGGATTTCTTAAATTTTTTTTTTTGGATTTGTTCGGGTTTTTTGTTCGGATATTTTTCTTTTTCAACAGACGCAGCAACGCGCAACTGTTTTATTTGGACCGACAGGGCAAAGATTAAATTGTTTGCGTCTTTTTAAGATCGCATGCATATATATCTTTAATTTAACTGAAATGAGCAATACATGTAATACTGAGAAAGTACTCGCGATCACGAAATTGGCCAGTAGCTGTTGTGGGTCCACCTGCTTGCGATTATGCTGTATGACGACATTGCAGAAGCGAGAACAAGCAATTTTTTACTGAGTTTGTCATCGGATTGTACTTTCCCTGTTTGACGCAGCGCACTATTATTTGGCCGACATGTTCACAGGAGCCCCGTTAACAGGTTGGCCATGATTTCTTAACTTGTTAAAAAAAGGTTTCAAAGACCTTACGAAGCATGTTTTGAGCAACGATAGGTTGATTCGTGTTTCTCGTATTTTTTTTTTATAAGTTCGAAAATCCGCGATGCCTTCGGTACGTTGTATGAAAACATACCGTAGGTGGCGTCCTGCTTGCGCACTGCCAATGTTACCTCATCCCAGCCATCCATGTGTTGTGTTCTGTCAGTGTTCGTCCCCCATTTCGAAAAAAAAGTGTATTGTTTATTCTTTTATTTTGCACTATCTTTTTTTTCATAACACCTTGTTTTGAGCCACATGTCCCTTCCACGCGTTTTTCCCCTCTCCGACATTTTCGGAATGAGTCTTCTGTATTCTCGTTCACTCCAATGAAGGCAGGGCCACTTGCCGAAATGTCAGTACAATAATAGTATTTTGGTTTTTGTTAAAATAAAAAATTCACCGGCGATTACGATAGTCTCTAATCCGAAATTTGAGCACAGCTCTACGTGTTTTCATTTCGTGACATATTGGCTGGCGCAGATAATCTGTCTCGTGCGGCACGTTGAAAAATGAGCGATATGCGGCGCGAACTGCCTCGCTAATCTGGAGATGGCGAGAGCCAGCGCGTGGTTGACGTGTGAGAGCGATTCACAAGAGCTGCCTCCGAGGGACCTCCCAGACGATGCGCGCTACTCTGGCGCCATCTCGCAGCCATCGTCGCTGCCATAGTTTCTCACTATATTACCTAGAGGGAAATCTGGCGCTGCTGCGCTGTGGTATGCATGGGAATGCCGGTATATTGTGGATTCGGATTGGCATCGTTCTCGTAGAGACAGGACACCTTGAAGACGCGCTTGGCAAGTCCCGTTCCGTCTGTCACAATGATTCATTTTCTACTAGAACAGCACGTGAAAAGCTGTTTTAGCTTTATTATTACGCGAAAACATGTTTTGTTTAACTATGAGAACTTGTTATTGTGTGTACGACTACATGTTACGTAAAAAGTATCAGCGGGCCGCTAAAGTTGGAGGACAGACAAGGTTCGCGCTCGCTTTGAAACAGTTGGTCGTCTGTTCTTGCTTTTCTTCGCTTTGTCATGCATCGTGGGTGAGTAAAGATGTAATATGCGTGAATGGAAACATTTTATGAAGATTTTACATTGAGAACGCGCTATTTGCGTAGCCATATCCACGTTTTAGACGAAGCCTCTTACAACACCAGCCAACACGAGCCTCGCAGACACATATACCGTCATTCCCATGACGGCACGGTGCCCCCTTAAAGGGACCCTGAAACGATTTTGGCGATTTTCTACAAACGTACTGAGTCGTTAGAGTAGGTCCTTCTGATCATTAATTGACACATCTAAGTGCTCTGCGTAAAGCGTGTAATTTATTATAAGGTTTTAGAAATGCACATCGCTGTCGGTCGCAGCGCTCTGCTCGGCGGAATTTTAAGCCGCCCCTACCCATATGATGCAAATAACCCATATGACGTCACATGGGCGAGCTATCTGATTGGCTGACCAGGGCGCGTGGTAGATAATTTTTCCAACTTTATGGTGAACAAATGATGCTCGTAATAGTTGGAATGTTAGTTACTTTGTTTTTGTAAAAAGAAAATAACTTAAAGAGAATACACAAGAATAGTTTTTTAGTACACTTGAGCACTTCCGGCACACAGCAAGTGTCGTCTGCTTGTGTTACAACGTGCGCAGTCTTTGACGAGAGCTCCGCCGTCAGTGTCGATCAGTCTTTTCGTGAGCACGATGAATCACCCTTGTTGCGTTGTGGGCTGCAGACGTAGCGACTGGAAAGATGTGAAGTTGCGAAATCGTGTCCCTCTGCAAGGCAGCATACGAGCGAACTGGCTGCTGCGCATCGGACTGCGGCTATCCGATAGGCGCCAGGGTTTGCGCGTTTGTGGCCGTCACTTTACAGCGGAAGATTACTAATGCAATAGCGTTTCGCAAGTCCGGTATTCGGGCAAACACAAGCGCAAGGGGACAGGGTCTGGCAGCTTGACTGTGCCGGGATGAGCCATGAGATGAGCAGAAAGGTAAATGTGAATGGTCTGCACGGTGCAGCCACCTGGTGGCACAGAGCTCAACCATACACAGTAGCAGCAACGAAGTGCATTATTCTTTGCTGCTGGTGTGTATTTTTCGCAGGAGTGTAATCATCAACACGTTGTTCTTATAAATGTTTAAAATGTTTTACACATGGTTAGAGCAATATTAGCGCTTCGTTTGACTGGTTAAGCGCTGCGCCAACAAGTGTCTGGACCGTGCAGACCGATCAGGCTGCTCACGTACGTCTACTCTGAAGTTCCTTCATCAGCTTGAGTTTATGCCTCCAGTCATTTGCCGAAATGACCAGCTTGCCTGTGGTTACCGGAATACCGGCCACCTTCGGCGCTACGACAGAATGCTCGCAACGCACGCTGCTTCGATGGCTCTCGGCCGACGGCCAAGCGGCCAGCGGAGAGGTCTCGCGCGGGAGGAGGCGTGCTCCAACAACCGGAAGTGGACGATGTGACGTTGCATCGTGACGCAGGACCAGTGAAGGCGGAGCTTAGCCCCGCTCGCTCGGCGAGCGAGTTGAGGAGGAAAGGCATGGCTAGGGAGGAGGGTAACTTCTAATCGCTTGTAACTCTATTAATACGTAACGCTTCACTTAAATTGTGGTGCGAATGTTCTACTTAAGCTGTACCCTATGCGCCTACAAAATTTGTCCAAACCGTTTCAGGGGCCCTTTAAGAAACTCCCATAGACGGTGGCGCCAGATTACCCTCTAGGTGTTATAGTGAGAAACTCTATGGTCGCTGCCATATACGCTTTTCTCACGCTTTCGCCAGGCTCTCCTCAGCTTTCCGTTTGATTAGTTCCGCCGCACTCTCCTTTCCTCCTCGCGTCTTTCATTCCCCGCAGCAATGCGTCTTCGCTTCCGTCTTTGTGCTCGTTTGCTCGATTACGCCAACGCTCAATGGGCGCCGAAAGTACCAACCACTGGCATGCAATGGCACGCTTCGGCACGCGCCGACAAGTGAATGCGTCGCTTCGCGAAAAAGGCACGCAACCACTAGACACAAGCTCTGACGCGCGCCGAAACTGTCAAGCAACGGCTGCGGTGCAGTGTTTCTTGACCATTTTGTCTTCAACCGTCGAAGTTCGGCCTAAAACAGCCTGCTGTAAACTGATTTTAAAACAGTAAGTTAGTGGTCTGTACGCTCTTTTAGTTACAAAAAAGTTACATGCTTGATTAATGTATGTACGCTTGCCGCAACAGTTTTTTACCTTTGATGTAGCGACGGTGCTTGAAACATCGACATCACCGCTTGCGCTCACGTCGGCGTCTGTCTACAACATCGCTTTGCAAACACCGCAAACACCTGCACGACCATGCCATATCATATTCAAAGGCTGTCGTACAATTTCATTTTTGACAGCTCATAGCACAACCAACTACGCAATCATTAGGTGTACGAAGTATCATTGAAAAATATATATTAGAAATATCGTCACGTACTAGTGACGGTGAAGAATGTCGAGTGAAAACTGGGAGTTCCACATTTAACTTTTCATTGGGCGAACTTCTGGCAAGAAAAACAAGCAGCACTCAATCGCAACTATAGCGGCGAACAAAGTAGGCGTTCGTCGAAAATCCGATCTGTGGGTCAAGCGCGTCGGCTTTTGTATATCAGTCGTCGAAAGTTCCAGCGTATTCGCAGGTGCTAGTGCGCCTTCCAGAAACTGCTGCACCATTCGCGTCGCGTATGCAATCAGATTCTACAAGGTTCGTCGACAACGGACCACGGATAGAACCATCGATAACGTTAGTGAAACTTCCGATACGTGCAGGAGCGTCCAGCGCCGACCGATAACGTTTAACGTTTGTTCGCGGGTTAAATACGATCACCGGATACAGATAAAGAAGTATGCGTGCCAATATAATTATGCTTGTTGGTGTTCAAAGAAACGTGAAGTGGGTTCTGAGAAAATCGGCAAAGAGCATTGAAACAGCTGTAGCGCTCACAAAAGATCATCTAGAATGCCTAAAATTTACACCTAATTCATCGCTTCTCCTCCAGATTCTTGTTTGTCTAATCTTGCGCATGGAGCACCTCATTTTTCTAGGTTATGAAGCATGAATACCGCATCCAGGCCTTCACATTGAGCGGCATTGAGTGTTTTGCTACAAAAATTGTCATTGTGTAAAGGCCATGTTCTATTGTAACTAGTTTCAACATGTAAAGTCTTTGTGCTTTTTTTTTTTTTTTTTTTTTTTTTTTTTTTTTTTTTTTTTTTCAGGACAGGGTGCGGAGGCTCGGGTGAAGATGGACCCAAATGGAGGTGACTTTAACTACGTTTTAGTTAAGATTATCCCTCCTACGTTGAAAGAATGAGAAACACAAAGATGCATTTTTTAAAGCCAGGAATACTTTTTCGCTACGCCTCATGCGGAAAACATGGGGTCAACCTGTTCAATTAGAAAACATTAAGGTTATTTTTTAGCTGCGCAGAATTTTTAGTTGCCTGTGGGAGATAGCACAATTCGAACCATTGATATAAAAACGCCTTGTGGCGGCCATTACTTTACGAAAAATTATTTTCTTATAGAATAATTAGCATAGTTACGCTAATTACTTTTTTTATTTATTCCTTTACTTCACATATTTCAATCTGCGAATTGCAGCTGTGAGTCTGCAAAGCTTACCGACTCTGGACAAATTCTCAGGATAAGAAAATTTGGAAACACTAAATTTCAGTGTCTGATGAAATGCATTGACGTTAGACTTATTTTTGGGCTTCAACGCGTAAAACAGTACTTTGTTTAGAAAGTAAGTGGAACAGTGAATTTTACTGCTAGTTTTACAGCACAAATCTCGAAACCGTTGCCATTCTCAGAATTCGTTCGAAGTCTTGCACACGGCTAGCTCCAATTCTTAGATTGAAATGTGCAGTAACGTGAATACTTAAGACGTTATTTAGTATAATTATGGCAATTTTCCAATTGAGCATTTCGATTTCTCGACGTAATGCGACCTCATCGAGTCATTTTGATCAATGATTATAATTGTGTTAGAGGCCACAGGTAATTTCAATGATTTTGTGCATCTAAAAAGAACGCCTTGTGCGTGCTGCTACTAACGCGACACGCATCAGCAATTCCGAAGTAATTTTCGTAAAGTACTAAATAAATAACCAATTTTAATTTATTTTACGGAATAATACCACCGGAAATGAGAGCAATACTTTCGTTTTCTTCAATTTCGTCCCGATATCAGAGCAGATACGCCAACATCACGTCCCGTATTTCCAAGTACTCAAATTGTGACCGATTCGTCACACACACTTTTGAAAGTTCTTTAATCTGTCGTTGGCCTCTTCAACGCAGTTAAATGATTGTCAGAAATTCAGGAAGTCACGATGAGCTGGTGCGAAAGCTTTACCATGGCTTCCACCTTTCTTCTACAATTTGTTATGTTCGTTTCATGGTAAGAATTGTGGCGTTTCTCTTATAGAATTCTGATTTTCGCAGAGTTGACCTGAATTTTGCTCTGTTCCCCATAAAAAAAAACCTTAGTTGGAGGTCTGCTATCGAAATACGTTGGAATCAAAAATCTTTCTACTCGTCATCCACGGCAACGAATTTGCTCTTCGCAGGGGCGTCTGCGTGAGCAAGCGTTTGGTGTGTTGCGACACCACGTACCCGAGCAAAAATCCTTTTTATTCAGCTTTACTCGTACTTGTGCAATATTTATTCAGCTCGTAGACATGTAATAATATGCTGGGTTCCTGGCCGTAGATGTATCGAGGGTGATGTGCTGGCAGACCAAATGGCCCCATCAATTACATCGCAAGCTATCAATCCTACCACTGCTATTCCAACCACAGAGCTCAAGCCTTTTTTGCGAACTAAACTGCGAAGCCACTGGCGACACTTGGGGGGCAGCGAAACAAATAACATCCACCTGATTAAGCCAAAGTTAGGTTTCTGGCCCTCCGTTACTAAATCACGAAGAGTTGACGTCCTATTCTGCCGACTCAGAATAGGACACACATATGGTACTCACAATTTCCTATTGACTGGCAATGAACCTACAACCTGTGGGAGATGTGGTGAGAGGCTCACCATCCTCCACATCCTCGTGGAGTGTCGGGAAGCCGAAAGAGAATGAAGGAAACATTTTCCTCTAGCATACCGTTATTGCCTTCCTCTCCATCCTGCTATGTTTATTGGTAAAAAGAACCCCTTTTTACCACCAAAGCTGTCCTAGGTTTCTCGAAAGATGTAGTTTTGCATGCTAATAGCCCAAACGTTTCGTAGCAGCATTCTTTCTACAGAGGATGCTGCTGTGACAGTAGTCCTTGTATAGCACGCGCCTTCAGGTCCTTGCGCTGCAAGGGCTCTGTTACGGCAGTTGTGCTTTTAGGAATTTTTAGCCTGTGACCAATTTTAGCGCATCGCAATTCTTTCACAATGTATCTTTCGCGTCCTTGGCACGCTTCATAGTCATCGTCATAGTTTTATTATATGTATTCTACAGTCTTTTAAGCCCCTTTACAGCCCTGTCACAACCCTTGTTCGTAATTTATAGCTTCACATTGAACACATCCACATTGGCCTGGCGCTCGTTGGTCATACTTGGCCCTTGCTCTACAAAACACTACATTCATCATCATCATCACGTACCCGAGCACACGAGGGTCGGACCCTCCCACGTTTAGCCGTGCGTGGCTTAGCCGTGTATGGGGAAAGGGGGATCCTGGGAGTTGAGCCACTGGTGGGTGTTTGGACCTTTAAGGCCCCCGGCTGAGGCAATATACCCCTTCGGCCTCTGTTTCACACAGACAGCACCTCCAGATTGGTCCGCCCGGAGGAAATCGGCAGTCGCTGTTTGCTGTCTTTCTCTTCAATCTTCGTTTTTCTCTCTCACTTTAATCTTCCGTGTCCGCTCTTCATTTCTCACTTCCGAGTTTCCCGGCGGCAAGGGTTAACCTTGTGTGGCTAACCAGTCTTATGCTGTATTTGGTTATAGCAGCCATGTGCGGCTGGCGTTGGGAGGCCTTCCCTCGCAGTAACTTGTGACTTCCCCCTGTTGGGCTCCATGGTGGGTGGTTGGCATCGCTGCCGAAAACCCATCTATACTTATGGAGAATGCTTTCCCTACCTTCCCCGATCACCCTCAGTAATGAGGGCGCACCGAAGATGTCTTCCAGTTTTTCGGACGCCAAATCCAGAACTTTCCTCAATTCAACATTATTCACTGAGAAAAGCCACACAAACCAGTGCGAACCATTTCACCGTTCCTTGTTTCAAAGTCATTGAAGTTTTTGGTCCAGGTTATAAGGCGTCAAGGACGGCAAGAGGTGATCACCTCTTGGAGCTCAGCGATCGGAAGCAATATGAGAAACTGGCGAAACTATATATATGTGTCATTTGGCGAGGCCCAAGTAACAGTAACCCCGTACCGCACTATGGACACCACCCGCGACGTTGTCTCGGACGATGATTTCCTAGACCTGACTGAGGCTAAACTTTTGGAGGGCTTCAGTGAACAGAATCTCCGGCCCACAAGCAGTGAGCCAGTGGTGACGCAATCAGCGCCCCCCCCCCCCCCCCCAATCGGCGGCTGCAGCTGCTGCTGCTCCGCCACCTCAGCAGAATGGGCCATCGACCTCCGGGCTGGCGGCCTTAAAGGTCTCGTCCAGCGTGTCGAGGCCTTCACATCAAACACAGCACTCGCAAAAGCACGTGTCCAACACGCTTCGCAAGATGCGATGGGAACAACTAGCCAGACAGTGCCACCAGCGCTTAAGGAGCGGCGAGGTTATCGTGATCGATGCAGAAAAGAAACCTCGCGTCACAGTACCTGGAAAGGGCCCGAGAGCTAATCTGTCTCTAAAACACACAGCGCAAAACACATTAATCATAATGAAAACACCAATACAATGGAATGTCAGAGCACTTCTTCATAGCCTCGACGACATTACAGAACTACTACACAAACACAATCCAAAGTGGCTGTGTGTTCAAGAGATGCATCTGTAACCTACGAACACCAATTTTCTTCGTAATTACAGCATCTTCCGAAAAGACCGAGACGAAGAATGCCTCCGGCGGTGTAGGCATAGTAGTCAAGTCTGTAGCTTGCCGACACGTCGCCCTTCAGACGCTTCTTGAGGCAGTGTCAGTTTGGACCATTATTTTTAAATTGGTCACTGTATGTTCCATTTATATACCCCTGAACCATTGTCTCGAAAAAGTATAACCTAATTGATCAGTTTCCCAAGCTCATAACACGATCTGGGGAGACTCGCGATGCGACGCGAGAGGTCGAATCATTGAAAATTTCCTTTTAACCTCAGGTGCGTGCTTCTGCAATAAGAAAGGACCTACGTATTATAATCAGCATCATAATTCATATTCGTCAATAGATCTGCGATCGGCTCCGCTTCTATCTTTTCCTATTAGAATGGGGTGTAACTAAAAATCCATTCTGAAATGGTTAGTTCCCAGTAGCGCTCAACTTAGTAAACAAACCTGACTTCCCTCCGCACGTCCCACGCTGGAAGCTGCCTCAGCTGACTGGGAATGTTTTACGGAATCCATACTTATCACAAGATTTTACGGATAATTGTAGTAGAGGTCATGTTTCATACTTCACGGCTTTTATCATTGACGCCCCTGAAGAGGTCATTCATTAAGCAAATGGCACTTCATGACGATTGCAGACAGGCATGAAGGTGACAAAATAAAGCGCGTGAAGGTCTACGGTCGCAAATCTACAAAATAAACACGTGAAATAAAGCACGGGAAGGTCCTACGGCCGCAAATCTAACAGAATTTCAACATGTTAAATCCGAGAGGACACGACAGGCAAAGAGGGCAGGCTGCCAGGTTTCTTTCAGGTATTCAGTCGTATACTCAAGAGGACGGGCTAATAAGGCTAAAGGGACACGAAATTCTTCCGTTGCCCCTAGTGAACGATGAAGCGAACAGCTTGGAAGACCAAGCTGACGCTAGTGGCAAACACTTTTAGCGCTTTCCAGTTCTAACCTATATTTCGAGGCATTCTTAAAGCACAAACAAGTAGCAGAAGGCAAGGCTATCGACCGCACATGCAGAGAGAACGAATCCTATAACCTGCCTTTTGACATTACCGCGTTGACAGCCTCCTAGGCTGCATGTCAGAACTCTGCACCTGGACCTGATAGGATCATGTACAACATGATTAAACACCTCTCTAGTGATACTCAAAGCTACTCGCACTTTTCAATGCTATATGGGCTGCCGGGTACCTTCATACTGCATGGTAAGAAGCCCGTGTCGTTCAGATTCTGAAACAAGGCAAAGACCCCCATTAGTTAGAAGTTGCCGCCCAATCGCCCTCACAAGCTGTATTCGCAAACTTTTTGAAAAAATGAAACTACAAACTGTCGCCTTTACACTTCCTTGAATCAAACAAAATTCTTGTTCCATATCAGGCGGTTTTAGAGAGACGGTCTCCAACCGACCATCTCGTGCGCATCGAAGCCAACATTCGCAACGCCTTCGGGCATAAACAATCCTTATACGTGTTTCTCGATGTGGAAAAGGCGTACAATACAACTTGGCGTTACAGAATCCTGCGTGACCTGTCGACGCTGGGCATCAGCAGCAACATGTTAATTAGAGAAAGCTACCTACACAACCGCACATTCCAGGTGAAAATAGGTAATGCACTGTCGCGTGCAAACTTAGGTACTCCAGGGAGGCGAACTCAGTTGAACGCTCTTTGTCGTTAAGATGAAGACGCTTCGTACATTACCACCAGCGATTGCAGCGAAGCTGTACACCTCTACCGTCCAAGGAAATTTTCATGTCGTTGTAAGCAAACTCCCTATACGTGGGCCGATCCTGAAGATAGTGCAATACCGGCCCGACACGCGGCGGAGGTGAAGCAGGCGTTAAGCACTCCCCATACGTGGGCCGATCCCGAAGATAGTGCAATGCTGGGCCGACCCGCGGCGGAGGTGCAGTTTGCTATTAAGGGACCCACATACACAGCTTCGCTGGTCATCCTTTAGAGTGGAAGGGCACTGAGATTTTTTTATTCCGTCTACATAGACAACATATAAATAGGTTCCAAATCCTGCAACTTTACAGTGTGAGAGACAAGTACAACAGTGCTTGAACAGTTTCTAAGTGGGCAGATGAAAAAGGGCTCAAAGTGAGCCCCAACAAAACTTCTTGTGTTCTTTTCACCAGGAAGAAAGGGCTTACTGCAGATCCCACTGTTGAAATGTAAGGGCAACAAATAACCATGAACAAAGCAGAAGTTTTTAGGCATCATACTTGACTCTAAACTTACTTTCATTTCACACATAAGATATCTCAAAGTGAAATGCCTGTAAACAATGAATTTACTGAAAATTTTAGCTCGCACATCCTGCCCAGCGACAGGAAGTGTTTGACTCATCACAAGCGTCTAATTCGATCACAATTGGACTATGGAGCCGTGGTATATGTCTGCCGCCCCAAGCGCGCTGAAGATGCTAGGTCCCGTCAACCTTCTAGGTATCCGCCTGGCCACTGGCGCATTCGGAGCAAGCCCGGTCGAAAGCTTATACCAAGAATCAAGCGAGTAGTCACTCCATTTGCATAGAACATATATGAGCTTCACCTACTTTCTCAATACTCTAAAAACAGTTTGCACCCTTTGGGGTGTACATTTGTCCCACAATAATCATCTTCCTTGCTTGCGTTTCCTTTCTTGAAAACTCTGCGCTCGCTACTTTCCTGTCGAGAATGCTGCGTCACACTGATAACGCGCATGCCGTTCGTGACTGGGAAGTACCGGGCTCGCAGCGTTAAAGAAAGGAAACGCAGGCAAGACAGATGACGATTATTGTTGTGGGACAAATATACACCCCAAAGGGTGCAACTGTTTTTAGAGTGAATGTGCACTGTAATCAGAACATCCGTGTTCTACAAGCGTGGACGACTTGACGTGTGCAACACTTTTTCGTAACACACCTTCTATGAGACTACCTTTCTCACTGCGTGTGAGAGAACTTGGTGAAGAAATCAGTGTCGCACTTCTTGAACATCGCCTAATGCGCCCAGGAAGCTGTTCCCGCCTCGGGAGTGGCAGGTGATAGAATGCGATTCATCCTTTGTAGAGGTCACAAAGCACGATCATGAGCTCGAAATCACAATGCATTTTCATGAACTGCAATCGAAACTCTTGCCCAGAATCCTACGCTGACGCGCCAACGTCACACGCTGGCGTATCTTAAGCAGCTGTTGGTCCCTCTTCTTCCAAACTTGACGTATCGAACCCTTGTACGAGTATGCGGTACTGTCTGCGTTAAAACATATAAATTAAAACTTGAGAGCAATATTAATCGGACTCGTTAAGCCTTGTAAAAGCGTTAATATGTTTACAAACCCATACAGATCCTGCTTTTATTGAACTCTACTCACTCTTGTATAACAGTTATTTATCTCGGTCATGTAGTAATATGCTGGGTTCCTGGCCATAGAGGAGCCGAAGGTAATGTGCTTGCCAACGAAATCGCCAAATCAATAGCATCGCAAGGTATTAATTATGCTGCTACCCCTGCCACAGATCTGAAGCCTTTCCTACGAAACAAGCTGCGGAGCCACTGGCAACACTTGTAGGATGCTGAAACGAGCAATAAGATTCACGTGATTAAGCCGAAGTTGTTTCTGGCCCCCAATTACGAAAACACGAACAGATGTCCTATTCACTCGAATAAGAACAGGACAAACATTTGGCACTCATAACTTTCTCTTGACTGGTAACGAGCCTCCAACCTGTTGTAGATGTGACAGGCTGACCGTCCTCCTCGTCTCCCTGGAGTGCCGGGAAGGCGAAAGAGGAAGAAATTTTCCTCTTGCTTACCGCTATTGTGTACCTCTTCATCCGGCTATGTTCCTTGGTAAAGAACAGCTTTTTAAGGCCAAAGTAGTCCTCGCTTTCTTGAATGATGTTGTCCCACATGTTAAAAGCCCAATAGTGTTTCGTAGCGCATCCTCTTTTCAGATGATGCCGCTGTGATAGTTTTGTATACCACATACAATACAATCCTTATTGTGCATAAAGAAAAACAAAAAACAAATAGCGGGCCTGCCAAAGCCGCAGAGGCTCCAGGCCCTTATGTTTCAAGGGCTCTGGTGGAGTAGTGCTCTAGCCAACGTTAGCATCTTAATTACGTATTTTTTATATCGCGTCATTCTTTCGCAGTGCATTTTAATGCTCACAGTACACATCATTAATCATTACCATAATCTTATTACACGTAGATTTTACGCAATTTACAGCGACCATTTTTAGGCCTCTTTACAGCCACGTCTAATCAACTTCATAGAACTCATCACACCACTACGAACTTAACACTGGCATGGTGCTCTTTGGCCATACCTGGCCCTTGCGCCCCTAAAGACCACACATTCATTCAACGAAATTGTTTGTTGCATTTAAAACGAAAAGGTCGAGCCTACTGACTATCGGAAGCAGATATTCTAGGCGGTGAATGGTATTAGAAAAGTTGTTGAATCACAAAACAAAGTACTATGTTCTCAACTATTCACTTTGGTAGTAAATATTGCTCTCATGATTCTCTGAAGAGCACCAACAGAGACACCTAAAGCGGGCAAGATAATGTATTATACACTGATACGAATGGAACTGGAAACTTTAGTTCGGATGTTGCTAAACACTTGTGAGCATTGCTACAGTATCGAGTAAGTGGTAAACTTGTATTAAATTCATGCGCTTGAGTTGGTTTGAGAGGTACAGTTTACAAAACTGAGATGTCTGGTTTCGGTGCAAAGTTGTAAATTTGTAAACATTCTGCATATTGCGAGACTTGCCAATTTTTGGCAACTTTTGTGGAAAGCACGCGAGGGTCTAAATCAAAACTCTGCGTCCTCTGTTGCTGGATACCGAGATGTATAGTTGGAACGAAGAACGCCGAAAAGTACACAAACAAGTGCCATTACCACCAGCAGTTTATATTACGCAAAACAAAAACTTCTTTATTTTACAAGTGCACGCTTGCGTATCTCATCGTACAAAAGGCACAATCACGTGACCTGACGCGCTGTCGAATCTCCGATTTGACTCCGAAAGAGCAAACCCAGTGGCACATAAAGAGACGTGTCACTCGCACATTAATCACCATGTTTGTTCATATCAAACGCTCAAGTGTCCCTCTTGCGGCGGAGGTCTTGCTCCTGTCCAGAATTATTACGCTACCGAATTGCAGCTCGCCTCCACGCCTGTTAACATGCATCACCAATTGTGCGTAGTCAGTCTTATTCAAATTTTACGCATGCTCACTCATTATGACTCGCGCAGTTTCCAGTCTGTCCAACATAGGACTTGCCACTGGAGAATAGAACCTCATACACCACTGCTGTGGAACATTACGTGAATGTCGTAGAATGTCTCTTGTCGCTTCCTACTTTTAACGCCATCATAGCAAATTGGAAAATAGATTTTTTGAGCTTGGTAGGGACGGAGAACAGAACAGGCACACCGCGTTTCCAAATGACTTTCTTGATGCTGTGGGCAATCTTGTACAGAGAGGGCACCGCTTCAGACCTGACATTTTTCTTCTTAGGTCTCGGTGCTAGTCCAGCTAGTTCTACGTTTTACAAGCTTCTGTAGGAGCGTTTCAGTAAGTCATACTAATAGAAAATGAGCGAAGCCAAAATTCGAAAACTAAACAAAATCGGATGTGGCCAGGAGTTGATGGCAGGATAAAGGCAGTTAGCAACAATCGCCTTTATAAGACTTCGAATATGCAGGTCAAAACAACAGGTCCTTCTCAGTCGGCAGGTAATAGACCCAACAGATTTTTTTCTCAAACTGCTGCTCAATAAAAGCTGAATAGAGCCGGACGGCGGGAGTTCGTGTGTTAAGCGCATGCCTCGGCCATGTTGTCTAAAAGAGATAAAATTTCCCCAACCACAAATTTTTTTGTGAGATTGAGCTTCCTAATTAAATTATTCATATATAAAAAATTAAATACTCCTTGTTAAAATTCCTATCGAAATAACTGCGCCATCCAGCTAGTGATTGGGGATCTGCCCACGTCGCGTCCTTGTTGCCTTTGTATGCCCATACGTCTACTTGTATACTTACCAATTCTATGCTCCACATAAACTTGAGTTGGGAGTGGCATTCGCTTGCAATTTCTTTGCGCAATGGCTATATCATGACATATAAGAAATAATCTGCCGAACAACAGGCTGTGATAGGCAGTTGCCAGAAATTAACCTCTGAAAAACCGCGAACTTCACTGAAATCAATCCAGCGATTGTCTAACCAGAGAATTTCTGCGTTTTTATCTGCAAGCCAAAGCTTAAAGGGACACTAAAGGCAAATAAGCAGACTTCGACTGTTTAAATACCATTCCAGAAACCTCGCAACCCTTTTCTCGTGCAAAGAAGAGACTTAGTTTACGAAGAAATTGCATCTGAAGGGTCCGAATACCCTTTTAGAAATTCAAATCTCCCGCCACCCAACCGGCGAGTGGTGACGTTGCATGCGCCATCGCCACTCTTCGCTGCTGTCAATGAGTAAAACGGCGCCCGACAGACGGCGGTACCGAGCCAAGACAGTGCGTTGGATTCCGCGCGCCAGCTGCTTTTCGGTCAAGTGGCGTAGACCATTCAGGCATCTCGCTACAACACATGGAAATTCAGTTCTCTGCCACTTGCAGCGTGTGCGAGTTTCGCGAGCCCAGAAAACCAGCGCAGCACTATGCGATAGCGAAACCACTGAAACGCGAACATGTTGAGGGTGCAGAATCGAGCAAAAAAGAAACCTTTGGACCACCCGCGTCGTTTTCAAGGGTCATTTCAATGAGTTCTTTTTCTAAAGATGAAATAGAACTAGGCAGCTCGCAATTTAGTCTTATAATACCACACAACGGTTTTTTTCAATTAGTGGTTGAGTGCTAGTGACAAAATTTAAACGAGTGCTTTCGTCATCGGGCAAGTACTTGAATGTCCCATGGGAGTCTCTTATCATGTCGTGCATTGACCTCAATTTCTTGATTATTAAGGCTCTGGTCGTGACAATAGTGGCACCTTAGAAACTCGAGCACTTATCTATCACTTTAGCTTGACTTAGTATTTGTCTTTGGTGTCCTTTTAATGAATCAGCTGATGTTCGCAGTCGTGTACTGTCTGTGGGGTTGCCAACTCTCTTTGTGGAAACGATAACCTAGCAGTTTTGCGGACGGAATGAATGTGCGGTCATCGTGATCAAATAAGTTGGTCCTCCATTAAGTTGTATGTACAAGCACTGCTCTAATACATGCCCTTCTGTTCCTTTCTCCAATAGCGACCAAATCACGTACCATCTGTGGGTTGGCCCCCCTCAAGCTCCCGGACTACTCTTTTCTCTTTAAGCCAGTCTGCTTCTCTCCTGACTGTTCTGACACCGACGGTCATTTTCAGGCTTGGCCTCAAAAAAGGGCTCGCATGTTGTAGTCGTCACCTCATGGCGCAACCTTTTTAATTGACATTTTCGCATGCTTACGTGTTTTTAACAGTAATATTAAGAGAAGTGTGATTTTATACCTGACGTAGTACCAGATTTTATACATGATGTTGACGATGACTGTTTCATGTCTTCAGCTTTTAGTGCAATAAGAGTCGTGACTTGCATGCATCACTCCTGTTCGCCTAGTACACAGAACACGCAGCGCAGCGAGACGAGTTTGCTTACAAGGTTAATCTTGTCATTGCTTCACACGGCGCATCGCATCGTGGCAGAAGTGTTAAACTTCCCTTGAATTATGGAACTGTGCGTGACAAAACCACTATCTGATTACGACGTATGCAGTAGTGGCAAACTACTGACCAATTTTGACCGGGGTTCTTTAACGCGCACCTAACCGAAGTACACGAGCGTTTTTGTATTTCGCCCCCGTCGAAATGTGGCGGCCGCGGTCGGGATCAAATCCTCGAGCAATGCCATAGCCGCAAAGCTACCACGGCGGGCACAGAGGTCTTGAAGTGCGACGCCTAGGCTCTACGCTGCTACGATGTCGCCTAGACGCTACGGTGCTTTAATGGGGCTTCGAGACTTCACGTCCTGCGTCAGTTGTCCGCTTGACAAATTCGCGTGGTGTTTATTTTTCATAAATAGCAAGAACGTATCGGACCGTGCCTAGAACTTCAGTTTATACAATTTTTCCGCAACCGCAGTCGTGTCTAGTAGCAGCTAGCGGGCCTCCGGGGCCCGCGCGTCGAGGCACCCTAGTATAGTAGCGTTTTCTCTCCTTCGCACTTCGCCTTTTCCACTCCCGCCCGCCCCCATAAGTGCTAGTTGCTGGCTAAGAGTGCCAAGGCTGCTTTCACTCGTTTCGTGGCTGTGTCGGTTCTATCCGTGCTCTGCCTCCTCTCCCTACCTACTCTGTACCACTCTGTACACTTCCCCCTAGACGGTTGCACGTTAGCAAAAAGGTAAGCGCTGCAGTTTCTGCAACGCTTTGCGGGAAGTCACGGAGATAATTACAGCCGTCAAGAGGGTATTCTGACGACGCCCAAGGAACACCAGAGGGCATTGTCCGCATTCGACGCGGTGCAAAGGTTCAAACGAGTTTCTCTCGTCACCTTTCCACTCTGCGACGCTTCTATATATGCACGTTCTGAACCACATCCCGACGCTGCGTGCAAGGAGTCATCAGCAGTAGTGGAAAAGTCGAAGGAGGAACAAAGAACGCTTCGCTTTAAAATACCAAAACAAATTATGGCAAAGAAAACTTGTCCACCATCCGGACGTACTGAAGCACATGGCGTGCAGCACGCCATACGGAGATTCCAGTCGTGGGTATGCGGCGGACAGGAACGTTTGACTATTTACAGCCGGTAGATAATGTCTTGATGTGCATGTTGATCTATTCGTAGGTGCAGCGCGCTAAAGATGGATGTCATATGGCTTGCCTGGCGTTGTTTAGATGTAATATAGCAAGAAACCTTCCATAGAATACAATGACTAGATGCGGCTTCAGTCCGTGTCTTTGTTTCGGGCCTTTGTGGTGTGATGCGCACTCTTTGCGGATGACTAAGCATCTGACAAACGCCGTTGTACTAACCTTATTTCTTGTAAGTAGAGCTGAAGAATGCTAAGTACAAAATTCTTCTCATGGCATATTCCAAGAAATGCTCTATGTAGGCTGCGAGCGTTTTTTTTCCAGAAGTCACCCGTGCTGATTCTTCCACTCCTGTGCTCTTAGCCTGTCACATATGCTTCCTTGAGTAAACGCAAATAGAAACCATTTCACTGATCAGCAAAAAAAATCTGATGAATATTGCAGTGGTCAGCATTTTCTTGGCTTAGCGTCCAAATGTTTTACTCTTGTGTGACAATATGAACGTGCTTCAAACAGTACAACTGAAGTTTGGCATGTCATATTTGACTGATATTCCCGATGTGTTTGGAAATGCGTGTAACTCAAGAAGTAAGCGTGGTATTTGTGGTCGACTTGGGTCCTTTGAAACTAGTGCTTACCATATGTTGTATAAATGTAACCACCTATGAAATTGCTTTGGAATAAACACCAGTACTTGCGAACGTGTTTCCTTTGTTTTTCTTTTTCTTGACAAGTCTCTTCCCAAAGGCAATGCGTCATTAAGCATGGATTTCAGCTTGACCAAGTAGTGTAGCTTAACTTCCACTTGATCGGCTCGAAGTTCTCATTTATTCATTAGTAATTACCTTCGCAAAAAGTGTCGAAAATGGTGCTAGCCATGTGCTAAGCAAATATGTCCGTCACTGTCCGCGGTAGCCGAATGGCTTGCGCGTAGCCTTGCGGAGGTCGCGGGTTTGGTCGCGGGAGGTGATTCCAGTCGTTAGGTGTGCGTGGGAGAAACGAAAGTGAAAAGGAATTAGTTCTGAAAGACGGTATGGCGACCTTGGTAGCATGGTGTAATCTTCGGGATATGTATTGTGACAGAAGCAGTTCTTTGTTAAAATATTTCATCACCCGGAATTACACAAAGAAAAAACGAGCTCGTTCCCGGTTGTGCTCGCGGCGTTGCTGATCGAAAGTTGCCTGCTCCTCAAGAGTGCATATGACGCGTGGCCTACCCATTTCGGAGCCGGAGAGAGACTGCTGCGCGCGCGCTCGGCTGCGACGGAGAGCAACGACACTACTGGCACAGCCAATCTCGCGCCTCTTTTCGTGCATGCGCATGGGGTTGCACTGGAGTTTTCGGCGTACATGCGACCGACGGACGGACGAATCGGCTACCCATATACAGCTTCGCTGTAAAAACATGGGCCTAAATGAGCCTTAGAATGAATTTACGCCTTATTTTATTCTTCAAAATGTGTTGTAATTGTTTTTCAGTTAAGACCACACTGAACGCTTTTACAGCACCTATAGGTAGCAGTAGCCAAGTGTAAATGTGGTAAAAAACGAAGGCGCAACAGTGATGGAGGGAAGAAAAAAATTGCAAATCCCACTCACCGTAGGAAACGACCTTGCGCGAAGCACAAGGTCGAAACAGGCAGCTAGCTATGCAACACTGTTTGGGGCTCCGGAAAGCGTTACCAGGTTGACTAGTGTTTTTGTAAATCCGGTATATGTGTGTGTGTGACGCGAGTACAGTGAGATATAATTAACCCGAGTGCGCGCGTGTGCCGACGGCAACAAGTCGACGACGATGGTAATAACGATTGCATGGTTTTTACGAACGATGGAATTAATGCGAACGAGTGGATTGGAGGGCGAGATCGGTAAGAAAATGTAGAAATGAAATGTTCGCTAACGGTTGCCCGCGGTATCACTTGGAGGACACAAATGGGTGCCTTGACGGCCATACTAAAGTTCAATCTGAAGTCCGTGTCCTTTTTTAGCCATTCGAATGAGTGGCATGGTGAAAGGCTGTGTCGTGCAGCCTTGGCCGAGCAGTGATCACGCTACCACGGTGGAAGTTCCTGCATCGTTGTCGTACTCGGACACTGTGTGCACCAGGAACGAGCGCGCCTCTGTGTTTGATTAAGCGGTCTGCCAACGACGAGAAGGGCCGTCAGTCTGGTACGAGCTTTGGTAGGAACGAGGAGGAGGCGCGTCGTCCGGCACTCGGAAATCAACGCTCACGGGAACCTTGCTTCGCAATCGCTGTTTAAACAGATGCAACCATAACCCGGCACGCGTGCTGCTGAGATGTCATTTGCAACATGTGACTATCTTTACGAATATGTACGTTTTTTTTTTCGTTGCGCTGGGGAGTGTGTCTGCATAATGTGTTCTCTTTGCTGCTGAATGACTCTCAAATGAATGACTCTCGACTCTCAAACACCCTTGCCTTTGGTGTGCAACGATTAGTTGCCTATTGACCCTAATCTTGTGCTTTATCTAGGTTACGTCGCTCTGTTTGCACCCTCTTCTGCTTCCTACAATCGCCCGGTAACAACGGATTGATTAAACTTTGTCTTTTGATCTTTTCACGAAGCGTTTTGTGAGCAATGTATCACGGAAACGTTTATATTTTTTCATTTAATTACTATCCTTGGATTATGAATGTATATGAATGTATCTACATACATCTTTCTATCTATACATCTCTAGTCTTGTAGGTAATTATGTCTGCCCGTCCTGCATGGACCACAGTGTGGTCTGCAGAATGTACTAAAGAGAGAGAGAAATGTTTATTTGCACCCGCAAATAGAGTGCCAAGCAATCAAGAGTCTTCCTGTCTCTTCGGCTTGCTCCTCCCTTTTCAGCTGGCTGATGCTCCTTGGAGCTCAGCGGTGTCTAGGGCCATGCGGATGACTTCTTTTTGATCCTCTTCCTTCGAGCTGGTCATTAAAGACTCCCAGGATTATCTATCCCTATCTTGTTTATTGTATCTAGGACATGTCCATATGTACAAATTTTTTTTACGTGTGCCCCCAAGCTCGAGCGCACATGGCATGCGGGAATCGGAGGCAAAACTCAGATTACGAAGCTGGAATAACGATGCAACGACCATCGCAGTATCCCGAACACGAGCATATCTATGCAATCATCGGTCCAAGTTAGTACACAGCTTGGTCCACTGGTCGTCATAAGTTCTTGTCATGGTAATTATATGTGGTGCATGCATGGATGCATGTCACGAATTTATCTCATTCTTGTCATGCATATCACATTTATTGGAATCATGCAATGGCTTGACATAGACTTTGGCGTTCCTGCCAATCATTCTGTGACATATATGGCATGAAATGTCATTAATGTAACAGATGTGATTCTATCCATTATACTCATGTCATTTATGGCATTCATGTCATGACGTGAATGTCATTCATGTCAGTTTCATTTTCTAACAAGTTATATGTCCCACTATATATAACATAAATAAAATAACATGACATGCATGCATGTCATGACATCACTGTCATGAAACTGACAAAATTACATCAGGGGATGAAGTCTAGGTTATTTCTTTAATGTATGTATCAGGACATGTGTGATGAGACATGCGTGCATGACATGACAAGAATGACTCGGAATGACATGATCATGAATGAATGGTCAGTAATGCTATGTCATGCAATTGATCGCATTCATGTCATGTCATTGATGCGAGGTCATGCATGCCTGCCGTGTCATTCATATTCAGATATATACAAAATTATTAGATATATATGGAGTAACGACAGCATCATGTTATACCATTTGTCATGACATACATGCCATGACAAGCATGTAATGTCATGGCTTTCATGACATGCGCTTGTATGTATTGTCATTCATGTAATGACACACACTACATGACATGAAATCTATCGTTCACATCGTGATAGATATGTCATCCATGTCAGGTCATGCATGCATTTCATTCATATCCTGATATATAGAGTTTAACAACCACGACAGCACCATGTTTTTTATACCATTGATACGTAGGAGGAGGATGAGGATGGATGGATGGATGGATGGATGGACGGACGGACGGACGGACGGACGGACGGACGGACGGATGGACGGACGGATGGACGGACGGACGGACGGATGGACGGACGGACGGACGGACGGACGGACGGACGGACGGACGGACGGACGGACGGACGGACGGACGCAGAAGCTTCGACGCAGAATTGAGGAAGAGGTCCAGAAAATTGGCAAACAAGTACAGTGTAATTGAAGACACAGACAATCAACCATCAGTCATCAGAAAGAAAATGCTCGAGAGAAATAGAGACAGCAAATTGGACGCAAGGTTTGGGAACAAAAACACATGGAGATTTACAATGGGAAGAACGAAATTAGAAGATAATTTTTACGATAACACAAAGGGCGCATTTTACGATAACACAATAGCCTTGCTATTTGAGGCTTGAGCTGGTTGCCTAAAGAGAAAAACATACCGGAGCAAATGTTGGCAACAAGATGACGCGTGTGTCTTCTGCAGCGAAAATCTGGAGACCACTCATCGCGTCCTATATAATGGAATGCGAAAGTATTACCCCAGTGAGATCCGTAGGTAATGGACACCTTCCAGAATCGCTTGGACTTAAAGGGGATGGAAGCATGAACAGGTCAGCTGTCGAGGTAAGCAAGATACCTTTAGAGTATTCGTAGAAAAAACCGTGGAAGAGATTGATACAGTCATAAGTAGCGGTAGAAGGCAAATAGAGAAGTTTTAAGAAAGACAAAAAGATGAAGGAAATGTTTACAAGAATGCTAGAATTAAAATCTATAAAATGCCAGATACACTCAAGTAGGCTGGGTAACTATTTGGCGCCGCCCCGTTTCAGAGCTGATGCAAAAAAAAAAACTCATAATCATCAATGCTGTCCCTCTTTGCTTCCAAACGGAGCAAAGTTGCGCCTACCTTTTTCTTTCGCCGCTCACCCCACTACTTCCCGGCCGCCATCACATGGTCTAAAATGTTGTCAAATGTTCTACCGCGCTGTAGAGAAGCCAACTTAATGGAGTGAGATGCGTTCACGTTTGCTTACGCGCGCATGACACCATGCTTTTTAACTTAGTAAGCGAATGTTTAAGAATTTACACGGACGATAAGACTACTATGCTTACTGCGTATAACTGTCTACTATTAGCTATCGCAATCGATGCTTCGCCTGTCGGGCGAAACTGCGACTATGTTCATACATTAGTTTCCTTAAAGCGATTATCGAGGCGAAGTTAGAACGCCGGTACGACCTTGCGCGCAAAAAGAACGCGCGGATAGCACAGGCTTGCGAGAGCGAGAGCGATGTAGCTTCGCGGCGATTCCCTCTCCCCGCACGCAACACCTGGCGCGGCAGTGCCGCAGCAGGAGTTGTCTTTCGCACGCTTTGCTGTGTCGAGGCGCGCACGTACGTAGCCCCGCAGCCAATGGGAATCAACTGTAGTTTCGCAGCTAAAGACGCCGGGTTTTTCGCTCAGTGGGCCATTTTATGCTTTCGCATCAATAATTGTTCGAGCATCCAACTACGTGCCAGAAATTTCAAAAGTGCGACTTAAGCTTACGTACTTTTACGATACTCATTTACTTCGGGTAAATTCATGAGAAATACTTTCGCACTGCCTACCGCAGCGGCGCCACAGTCTCATTGTATATAGAGTGATTGTCTAGGATACCTTTAGGGAGCCACCGTTACGCCAACATTCGCCATCTTGGACTCGAAAACTATGCGGGAAAGTCACTCTTCGCACGCGCAGGAGCCACGTTCGCGCAGCAATGCCAGCAGCGATTTTTTTCGCTTTTAATTGTTTTATTTTGCCAGTACAAGTCGATAGCTAGCCTCATAGTTGCGAGCCTGGATTTTACGCTTGCGTGCATTATTTAACGATTACTGAAAATGTAGCCTGCGAGTGACGAACCTAGTGTAAACGTCTGTGGGACTTTCCAATTTCTATGCAATGCACCAAATATAATTCTCAGCATTCATAGACTAGCTATATTTCTTATTAGGCATGCATTTCATCACGGCTCGCAACAGGTGAAAGACGTGAATGCGCATATTCGAGACACAGCTCTGTCACGTCCAATATTCCTTTTGTGTGAAGTAAGGAAGCTAAATATTATCCAAGTGAACGGCACGAGGGATTGCAGGCATAGAAGTTCAATTCCACTCTCACCAACGTTAGCTCTGGTGTTCCTCAATGCGTTGGGCTATCACCTCCATTGTTTCTCATTTAGATAAACGACCTGCCAAACTGCATAAAACATCATTAAGGCTGTTTGCCGAAGACTGTGTTGTCTACAGTGTCATCACCTGCCTTTAGGATGTAAAAAAAAACTACAAAATGACATTCATTCAGTCATAGCACGCTGCGATAGGTGGCACATGAAGCTTAACCTCACCAAATGTCAATACATGACGTGTAGACGCAAGCACACAAATATTAATTCTACAAGTAACATTGACCTAGTTCCTATCATCCGCACATCATGCTATAAATTTCTGTGAGTGGATCGGCATCATCATCACCATCATCATCATGGGTAGCCCATACTGAGACAACGTGCTATGACGCCTCACGTACCTTTGACTACTTGCGACGAAACCGGAGGCACGCGTCACAGGAAATAGGAAAGCCAGCATAGCAGACATATGTACGCCCAAAGCTTGAATATGCTGTCAGTGTCTCGAATCCCTCACAATCTTGTCTCATTAATTCACGGTTAAAGATTCTAAATAGAGCAAGGACGTGATGAAAAAACAACGAAAGAGCGCTAACTTCCACTAAGCCTTATTCGTAAAAAGAGCAGCTTATATACATTGCAGCGACAGCACGTGACTGTAAAGGTTGACCTTATCCGGAAGTCGATCTTCTTATCAGTGTAAAGTACTGAAGGAGTACTTACACAATCTGATCGGAGTTCGAAGGGTCAAGTTGGCTTCCATAATTTCGCAAGCCAGCCGGTCACGATCCTTACGGCAAACAGTAGGTACCAAAAGAAGGCTAGCATTCCCAGCTTGCACAATGAAACACCAGCCAACCATCACGTGGATTTTTTCACATCGTTTGCATGCTCACGAAGGCGATCATTGAAGCAATGACCTGTCTGTCCTATTTACAGGTTGCCACACGAAAGTGGTATTTTGTGAACTAAGTTGTAGACACAGCCTACAAACTGCACTCTGTGTGTTTTATTACACATGCTCTTTCCGTCAAGACAGCGTCTTAAACGGAACAACTGGCTTAGTTTGCACAGTCAAGAGAAGACCACATTATCTTTCGAACGTTCGCCTATCTTTTTGAGATTATGGGACACTTTGTGAGGATAGGGAATCGCTGCAACATTTTTAATGGGAAAGCATTATATGCAGCATTACGCGAAAATCCGCCGTTGTTATCGGCGGCGTGTACGACGGATGGTTCCGAAAATGGCCGACGGCAGAAAGTAAAACCACATAAAAGTACTCGAATTTTCGCCAAATTCTTCAAGGAGGTTCCTGTAAACAAAGTAACGTCTTTGGAAACAGTAGGCTAATTTCGGTCTCGGTGTGAATCGAACTCTGGCCTCTAAGGTACGAGACGAACCCGCTTCCCTGACACCAGGGCGGCTCCACGGTTCCGGTTGACAATATGTGTGCCTAGTGCGTTCGTCATTGCGCACGTCACGTCGCATCCGTCTGGCTGACTAAACGTGTGGTCTAGTGTGGCCTCGTTGGGAACGTGACGGCGCAGCCAATTGGTAGGAAGTGGCACCACGTCATAAGTGTATAAAAGCATTAATCTCCAATTGAATACCGCTGCAGAGCCGTCCTTCGAGTTACGAACTCCTCGCGGGCCAGCGAGCGCGTTGAGACGCTTGGCGCGCTTTCATTTAACCCTACCGAGGCACATTTAAAACGCAGGCGAGAGCTTGACGCGGACAAGGAACGCACAGAAAAAAGAAAACATTTCACCAAGGCGACTGAAATATTTTCGCATTCCCACGCGTAAGCAGTAGTAGGAGTCTCCGCCGCATTTCTTTTTCCCTTTCTCTTGTGTCGGGTTGCGCAGGACTTGCACAGGAGAGCCATTCTTCTGAGCGCCGATTCAGCTGCACCGCTTTGGACGTGAATTGGGTAGCCAGCATCGGACAACCTTTTCGTCCGCATTTCTAGGCTGATAGCCATCTCGTGTGCGCAAGATATTTGAAGTGCCGAGAGCCTCACATTGCCGCGGCTGTTAACTTCATTCTGCGCTACCAGCTTTACAATATCGCGCCGCGCAGCTTATAGCCTCGAAATACACCCCTGGATCTAACGTCACTGGACTCAAACGCACTCACGACTTATAACCACTTAAGTTCCGTCGAATCATCTCCCGCCTGGTGCCTCTTGCACACCATTGTTTATAGCAAGCAGTATCGGCACCCTTTCCACAAACCATCGCAAGATAATAGCGTATTAACCACAGACAAACCATAGTGCACATTTGTAGGCGCACGGCAGGAACAAGCGGTTGGCTTTTCCCCAGTGCTGTAGCCTTGTGGAACATCCGTCCTGGAAACATCGTCTGCGCAGCGTCCGAGCATCTTTCCGACAAATTCTCTCCAGTCAAGTTTATTAAAACGCAACCCTCCTCATTACTTTCTTCTGACTTGCATGAACACCACTTACTTGTTAGCAGTCATTATTGTTCTTCTTTAATTAAGCCGTTACCTTAGGAGCTCACATTTCATCACTAATAATTTTTTCACCTTATTGCTATATTCTTGAACTAAATACTTACTCTTGTATAAACGCTGTCACCATTCCTGTGTTTCTTCATCCTCTGTATATTTTTGCGAGCATAGTTGCACTACGCTGTATTTGCCTTTCGGGCTTTTAAAGGGGGCCCTGAACCACCCCTGGGGCTTGGTGAAATAACAGTAGTCCGCGGGTCACATACGCTGCGGTGAACTTCCCAGCCAACTTTTGCTGTCGTACGCGGTGTGTGGTGCTCGCAAGCTGATCACGAAGTCACCTTTCTCTCACACGCTTTCTTTTCAACGCGAAACTATGTCCTCACTCTCTTCTAGACGCATTATTTCGCCACCGGACGCACTATTTCGTCATTCCCTGGACGGCTTGACATCAAGCTGCAGTGGACTACATGGCGTAGATACTGCGGTCGCCGCGGGGTGCCGCCACGGGTCCTCTGGTTAACCATACTGCGGCTCGCTGAGGACAACAGTCGCTGGTCTCCGCACCCTATCGCGTCAGCGTTCGTGTGAGGAAAGCAGGAGGACCATCGGACCGCTTCAATTTCTTTTTACTTCACTATCTTCTGGATTGGCTCACACTTTTAGACGGAACTATCCACGCTATCAGCCCAAATTTTGACGTTTGATGATGTGTTCATGAATTTAAAATAATTGTTGGTGTTTTACATACCAAACCCACGATCTGATAGTGAGGCACGCCATAGTCGGGGAAAAGCGTTCCTGGCGTAATGGTTACAGTATCAGTTAATTATATATATATATATATATATATATATATATAATGTTCGCAACTTCACGGTGACCAGTGGCCCCAGTGGCACACCTCTGCCCCATATATTTATATACTGCCCTATTTTTGGGAGCGGCCGAAGAAAAAGTCAAAAAAAAATATGCCCGGTACGGAAAAGGGGAGGGTAGCTGGGTAAAAAGATAGTGTAAAAAAAAAACAGTTGTCCTGCTTTCTGCCGCAGCATGCAACTTGCACATTGGCTCATGGTTTACGGTTATACTGCTAACATGACACACACAGCGGCACTGACATGAAGATACGAAATGAACACTGACGTTGCGTGCTATAGCAACTATTTATGCTATACTCGCGGACAACTTTCTGTTGCTAGGAAGGGGAAGCTACGGAGGCAAAGCGCGCACAAGTCAGAACGCAAGTGAGTCCCGTGTTTTCATCCACGTTAGTTTAAGCTGGGGAAGAGAAAACATAAACACCTTATTCGCAACATTCTAGGACTGGTACAGCGCAACATACAAAGCCGAGCCGGCCAGATAAAGGAACAGAGCGCTGTGTTCCTATATCTGGCCAGCTCGGCTTGTTTCTTCCTTTGTATGTTGCGCTGTACCAGTTCTATAATGCAATACCAACTCGCCCAATCTTCAAGCCCTAGTTATTCGCAACAGTTAAAGAAGATAAAACACACCACTGAATGTAAATTTTTATCCCCTATGTCTCGCCCGAACCAAATAGCGCTTATGGGAACTAATGGAGAACCAGTCGAACCAGATCACTGTGCCAGCGTTTTGAACCGCTATTTCGTCTCGGTGTTTTCTCCTGTAAGCAACTCTACCGCCATAACTTCACCAGAATCCTCATCAGTGGCGATGCCTATGATCCAGGTTGATACTAACGGTATCAGCAACCTTATTGCTTCTCTAAAACTGTCGTCGTCAGCAGGCTGTGATCATATCAATAGTAAACTACTAAAAAAACACATCAACGACTTCGGCTCAGATACTACAATTGATCTTTACCCAGTCTTTACAATCCGAGGAAGTTCCGGATGATTGGAAAATTGCCCAAATCATCCCAGTCTTTAAATCCGGTGACCGCAAATTAGCCTCTAATTACCGTCCTATTTCCCTAACCAGTGTGCCATCAAAATTACTCGAACAGATTAGATCCAGAAACCTAATGACACATCTTGAACCTAACAACTTTTTTTATTCGCACCAGCATGGTTTTAGGAAACACCTTTCATGTGAAACCCAGCTTGCAGAGTTCATACACGATTTGCTCGAATCCATGGATGCCAACCTCCAAATAGATGCTATATTCCTCGATTACTCCAAAGCATTTGATCGGGTCCCACACAATCATTTACTACAAAAACTTTCATCACTAGGAATACCCGTCAACCTAATCCGTTGGATCGAAAATTTTCTTTCAGGGCGCAAGCAGTTCACTTCTACAAATGATAGCCACTCTCCTCTTTCCAATGTAACATCGGGAGTCCCTCAGGGCGCCGGCCTGTCACCACTACTATTCCTAATTTACATTAATGACCTCCCTTGCAATATAAAATCGGAATTACGGGTTTTTGCCGATGATTGCGTCATATACAGAGTGATTAGGGCAACCAGTGATTCATCTTTTCTTCAGTCCGACCTTGACACTCTCCTCTTGGTGCGATAAATCCCTCCTCTCCTTAAACATTAACAAATGCAAATCCATGTCTTTCACCAGAAAACGCACCGTGAATTTGCACCAATACAGTATTGGCTCATTTTCCATTGATTCCGCATTATCCTACAGATATCTCGGCCTCCATCTAACACCATCGCTATCATGGGTAACTCACGTTCAAAACATCTGCGCTGCAGCCTCTCGCACACTCGGATACCTGCGCCGTAACTTGAAGGCCGCATCCCCCGACATAAAAAAACTAGCATATATAACATTCATTCGCCCAAAACTAGAATATGCCTCATCCATTTTGCACCCATCACAAGCGTACCTCGCCGCTGACCTTGAAGCCGTGCAGAATCGCGCCGTCCGATTTATATCATCATGCTATTCAAGAAAAACCAGTATTAGCGCGCTGAAACACTCCCTGGCCTTCCCATCACTCGAGTCACGCCGCATTATATCTGGCCTCTGTCTTCTTCATCATTTCTACTATCACCCACGCACGAGACACGAAAAGCTGCAACCCCTGCACAGGATGTCTAGCCGCCTAAGCCATGAACATAGCATCGCACGCATCAACTGTCGCACCTTAGCTCTAAAGTCATCATTTTTTCCGGACGTGATAGCACTATGGAATGGCCTGCCAAATACCATCGCATCATGCACTAACCGCAAATCATTCAGGGATAAACTAAATGACCATTTTTTATGAGGGCAAAAGGTTCCTGTCATATTCAATTCGGCACTCTGTGAACAGCTGATTATTTTTTATCTTTACTTTTTTTCCGTGTGATGCCCTTTTCACTGTATTTTTCTCATGTATTAATTGAGTGTTTCATATATATATCTATATTTTTTACTTTCTCTCGTGTTTCAATCCCGTGAATTTTACTTTGCATTGTATACGGGTGACAAGAACATTTAACTGTTATACTCTTTTTTTTGTTCTCTTTTGGTCAATTTATTCTTTCTCTTTGACCTTGATTTTGCTCCCCCCTTATGTAATGCCTTCGGGCCTTTAAGGGAAAAATAAATGAAATGAAATGAACTTATTTTGCGTCTTTTCCCTTCCACGTCAGGGCAAACGCGAAACCATCGCACGTGAAGCTGCGTCGATTCAGCGCCTGTTCCGAGCAACCAAGAGCACTGTCAAACGCTGGCGGACTACTTGGCGCCGTAACACATGTGCAGCAGCCACGCGCCCGTAGCAAGGCCTTCACTGCCACAGACAATTGTCCGCGAGTATAGGGAGTATATATCAGCGCGATGCGGAAATGAAGACTTAGTAGGAAGGAGTGGGAAAGAACAATGCAAGCACTAAACTTTTTGGCGGTCGCTGTGTCCTTTCTTACTCCTTCCTGCTAAGTCTTTCAACGTTGCGCTAATATTTATCCCGTAGACTTTAATCAACTCTCCTGGCAGCATATTCTGCTCGACTGTTTATTGCCCTTCCGAAGCGCTTGTGAATGTTGGTTTATTGAAACTGGGGTTTCCTTCAAAGTTTCATACAGGCTTGCCACCCCCCTCCCGACCCCCGCCGCTTTTCTGTCTTTTTTTTTTTTTGGTGACGACGAAACTTTATTCACAAACAACGAAATTGTGCCATGCGTGCTAAATTTGGAATAAAAAAGAAGCTCTCGTCGCCGCAGCTACCTTTCATTGCGCCGTTCGTTTGACTATTTATTCGCTACATCTGGACGCACGACCGCTACGTGAAAAAATAATTGTGGGGTTTTACGTGCCAAAACCACGATATGATTATTAGGCACGCCGTATTGGGGGACTCCGGAATAATTTGGACGACCTGGGGGTACATTAATGTGCACCTAAATCTAAGTACATGGGTGTTTTCGCATTTCGCCCCCATCGAAACGCCGCCGCCGTGGCCGGAACTCGATCCCGCGACCTCTTGTTCAGCAGCCCAACACCGTAGCCACTGAGCAACCGCGGCGGGTGCCCGTAGTTGAGCGCCAGATAAGTTGGTATAGGTTTTGTTCTTTCTTCATACGATTACGCGAAAACAAATTAGCGTAATCCATCTGGCCGCGTTGCGCGTTGTGACAGCATTAGGACAAATAAATTACAACAGCACTATTGCAGTATAGTATAATATTAACTCACAATATAGTGAGATAATCTACTCCTTTCATAATTTTAAAGCTAGGGTTGCCTAGAGGCATTTAGCCAAGCTAATCGCGGCCTATACATTTTTGCAATCAGCCCATACGGGTAAAGATGTCGCTTGTCTTATGACATGGAAAGTGCTGACGTCGCTCTCCTGACAAACCCATGAAGAATAGACCATTCCATCATGAGCAGATGGCGCTTCCTCTTCATTATTTTTTCAGTTATTTTACAGGCCATTTATTAGGATTTTAATTTAGGCTAATAATAGCTGGTAACGTCTATCAAACTAACAGTTGCACTCTAAAGAGCGAATTATAGGAGCTGCTGGAAGTTCACTGTTGTGTTGTCTCTTGCATCCAGCAACTGCTATGTGACACACAATCATGATCCTCATGTAGCGCTTTCTTTCCCCTTTTGTAGCAAAGAAAGTGCGAAACTTATTTGTAAAGCAAAACGAGTTCTTAGAGGCACCACAATTCCATAATAAAAGGGCACCTCAGGCACAGCTAAATGGTTGCGTAACCACTAAGCGAAAGTCCATGCCACGATATGAGTGCATTTTTTTCTTCTTCTGCTGAGTGATCCTCATGCCACCTCGTTCATCTTTCGTGCTGCAACGAAGATTTTGAAATGATCCACATATGGCGACGAGGGGTCGGTAAAACGCTGCATTTATGTCTCGGTGCGACCACTTCAGTTCTTTACAATGATGTCAAACGTTTTTCTTACGTGCTTGAAGCACTAAGCGGCAAAAAATTTTGTTGAGGGCTATGATCACGTGCGCGCTCGGCACATGCAGCCACCGATCGTACAGCGCGAAGACAACAGCACATGGCCAGTTGTTTCTTTACACATTCCAAAAGGGCAAACCAGCGCTTATACGAAGGATGCACTTCAACCAAAGAACATGTCTTAAGAGGATATGATGCAAGCTGTACTACTAGCACATGTAAACGTAGTGGGTAACAGACAATGCAAAGCACCATGCACACAGACCGACTAGCCCAGCGTTGCACGCTTTTGCGGAGAATTGTGCCATTCAGTGGTGTTTTCTCGCTGCTTTATTCAAGCATTCAAACCCAATGGGCTGGAACCAGGGCGGTTTTGACTGGGCTCAGTCCAAGCACGTGCCCTGACAAGCGTCGAGCGAGTGGAACTGATTGGATCCCACCAGGCACCGCCTGGCCAACAACGCCGCCCGAGACGCATTGGCGCACCGCGCGCTGCCTTCTGCCTGCATGTCCGCGAAGAACGGGTACTTGAGGTCTTCTAGGCCACACGCGCCGGGCTCCGGAACTGAGCAGCGTGCCGAGTCCGCCTGGGCCTCCCCACCCCCTTTGCACTGCCTGGAGCATTCGCGAAAGGTCTTGTAGACGCCACGACGGCTCTGCGGGCAGTTGCCGCTCGGGAAGTCCCATGTTGTGCACGCACGTCCGTCGAAGTACCAGAAGGGCGTCACGACGTCCTTACTGTAACATGGTATGTAGCGAGGGGATGTTAACGACACTTTTGAGTATACGCTATAGGTGTCGCTCTAACACTCTTGCTATTTTTTCCCCTTGCATTTAAGTATCTGTTTCGTCGTTTGTCCCGTTGCGCCATCAGGATGCCTTATGGAAGTTCTGTGTCTGAACGAGAAACATGAACATCGACGTGAAAAGAGGATAGCGCGGATGTGATATACGAACAAAGTTGGTGAAAACTGAAAGTTGAAATTGAGACGGTTCAGATGATTGAATGATTGACAGATGCGTGACGTGATCATAATTTGCGGTGGCGCCCCGCTGTCTCTGACGGCCTCTGATGCAAGCAAAATTTTGACGAATAAGGTAAGGCCAAGTGAATGGTTACCCTTCCGAACCGTTATAAGATTCGGCCCCTGATTGCATGTATGCGCGACGCGAAGGGTGTAGAACTTTCTGGAAGACTTGCGGGCACCAGCGATTGCTCTGGAACGTTCGATGGCTTGTGTACAAAAGCCGACGCGCTTGACACGTTCCTGGGAGTTGTACGTGCAGACGGCTTCTCCGAACAGCAGCGAGTCAACTTGGAACTAAGAAGCCTTGTCCATTACTTGGAAGGCAAGACCGACTTTGTACTGAGGGTGTTTGCGCGTGGACTGTTCTCGATTTTACAACAGAATCACGGCCGCGTAAAGGAAAACGTCCTACCCAGTCCGCCCACATTACCTTCTCGTTGGACCCTCAGCATTGCGGCCATAAGTCCTGCACGCCCAGCATAATGATCCGACAGCCGGGCGCCTCAGACGCTACCGCACGCTCGCGAAGTTACAAGTATTATTAACCCCGCTTGACCGCCGACGCCACCCGTTACGTCAAGACACGACAAGACTGTCAGCGCTAAACACCACCAACAAGGTCATCTGTTTTGCTAAAGCCAATCAACCCTCCTTGCCGTTCGTTCCAGCAGATCAAGATGGACTTATTGAGGCCTTTTGAATTAAATGCTGATGTTTTGCGTGCCAAAACTACGATTTGATAATGAGGAACGCCGTAGTGGGGGACTCCGCAATAATTTTGACCACCAGGGTATCTTTAATATGCCCCCAATGCACGAGACCCTTTTCGACATCAGCATCTGGGCATAAGCGGATCATCGTAACTACCGACCACGTTATCCACTACGCTGAAACAAAAGGCTAGCCCAAAGCCGGCCGAAGTGGCGAAATCCTCCATCGAGAATATCCTGCTAGGACATAGTGCGCTGGAAGTCCACATCACCAACATAGGAACGGCTTTTGATTCTGCTATACAGTCAGACAGGTCATGCCAGACAAGGACAGCCGCCTACAACACACAGATGAATGGCCTTACGGAACCGCGAAAGAAGCCCTCGGATACATGTTAGCAATGTACGTCTATGCCAAGCACCAGACGTGGGATGCGGTACTTCTGTACGTAACCTTCGCTTACAACGCGGCAGTGCAAGAAACAACGCAAATGACGCCGTTCCAGCTGGCGCACAGAACTAACCCGGTGACTACGCGCGACGCCATGCAACGAAACGTCAGTGGCGAAGACAACATCGACCTCACCGCTAATTTCCAGAGCGCCGAAGCAACCTGGCAGCTAGCCCACCTGCGTATCAAAAACCAGCAGAGCACTGACAGCCGAAGCTGAATATTCGACGATGCTACTTTGAATACTAGCTCGGCGACCGTGTTTGCGTTTGGACCCCAATGCGAGGACATGGACACAGTGAAAAGCTACTGCGCTGTTATCTCGAACTATAGAAGACCTTCTGGCCTATTGGTGTACTGTACTACAAATTTGGCATTACGCAATAACAGTGCCGCGCAGGAGCTGAAGTTGTCCCCGTGGTGCGTCTAAAGCCATTCTACGCAAGCTAACAAACTCTGGGGCCTTATGGCGTCGGCCTTGGCGTAACTGAGCAAACGAGCACAGCCAAGGATGAAAGCGAACTCGGAGCGCAGCGGGGGAATGAAAGATGCGAGCAGGAAAGCGGAGAGGAGGGTGCAGCGCTACCAGGAAGCGGAAAGCGGAGCAGGGCAAAGCGAAAAGGTTGAGGAAGAAGGCGAAGTGCTGGTACGAGCAAGCATGCGGCCAGCGCAGCAACAAAGCGCAGGCGTGGGCTTCGAACCAACTGTGCATGCGCTACTTCGCCTGCGCCGCCGCTGCCAGAGAATGCGCTCCGCGCGAGCCACGTGTTCTCATGTTCACGCTTTCTTTCTGAACAACGACCGACACAACCTGTGCAAACGCTTCGTCTGCCGCTGGTGCTAAACGAGCTACCCGAGCAGAGGCTCGGCGCCGTCGCCACGAGCATCTTGTCTTTCAGAACCAAATTCTTTGTTATACAAGACACGTAAACAGCTACGCTAGAAATTCGCATTTTACTGTGTTGATTTCATATGATTTATTCTATTCTATTAAGCGTACTTTTGTACTTCGCTTTCTTGTTCTGTATGCAGCATTGGGACGACGCTTTTAAATAAAGCTTTGTTTGCCTCTTCCTTTGACTTTTCCAGCGCTGCTGCTGCTGACTGTCTTGCACGCCACATCGGGAGGAGGTTCAGAGCGAGTATGTACATAGAAAGAGCGCGGCAGAGAAGAAAGGCGACGCGAGAAACTCGTTGGGACCTACCCATCGTGTCGCATGCGCACAAAACCTTCTGGAGCTCCCTGGGTGTCGCCACATTACCCCCTGACAGCCGTAATTATCTGTGACCCCCCCCCCCCTCCCCGAAAAAGCATAGCAGGAGCTGCAGGGCTTACCTTCCTGCTAACGTGGTGCAAGTCCACAGGAGAGATAGGATGGCAGAGAGGAGGTAGGAACAGGAAGCAGAGAGTTGGTAGAACCGACGCAGGCTCGAAACGAGTGAATAACAGCCGTGCCTTTTTTCGTTCTCAGTTCCCATACAGGAGGTGGAGAGCAGGAGGGGGAAAAGGTAACGTAAGAAGGCAGGGAAACGCTACTACCAGACATACCCACCGTGGTTGCTTAGCTGCTATGGTGTTGGGTTCCTAAGCACGAGTTCGCGGGATCGAATCCCGGCCATGGCGTCTGCATTTCGATGGGGGCGAAACGCGAAAACACCCGTGTAATTAGATTTAGGTGCCCATCAAAGAATTAGTTCGTCAAAACTGTTCCGGAGTCCCCCACTACGGCGTGTCTCATAACGCTAACATAACTTTGGCACCTAAAACCCCTTAATTTTTTTAGCTTGACGCAGCAGCGGTTGCGGGCAAACTGAAGGTACGGTACGGTCAGTTTCTGCTATTTTTGAAAAATAAACACCATGCAAATTTGTCAAGCAGACCATTGACGCAAGTCGTGCAGACTCAAGGCCACATGAAAGCACCGTAGCGTCTAGGCGACATTACGGAAGTGCTGATTTGCGGAAGTGGTCGCGCGTCAAATCAACACTTTTGCGCACGCCGCGTTAGCTTTGTGGTTATCCCTTTGCTAGAGGTTATGCTGTGGTTATCCCTTTGAGGCTTCGATCCCGACCGCAGCAGCCGCAGTTCGATTGGGGCAAAATAAAAAAAATTAAAGAATCTCCGCCCCAGGTGTTCGTACACGTGGTTAACCAGCGAAGCTGAAACGTCTGGCCCCGGTGTTTATCACTGGGTTAATCCTGACGGTTCATTCAACGACGACTTGGTAGGCTCCAGGATGCTCGGTACCCAATTGATACTTGCGCTCGGCTGCACGAGCCTGTTCTTGTGCCCGGGCTGCTGCATCGGCACGGCGTAGATGAGCTCGTTCCCGGATCTGCTCGCGGCGTTGCTGACCGAAAGCTCAGGAGCAATGCTTTGGGTACGCCGCGTACCCGTTTCGGAGCCGGGAGGAAGCTGCTGCGCGCGCGCTCGGCTGCGACGGAGAGCAACGACGTCACTACTGGCGCAGCCAATCGCGCCTCTCTTGCTCTCTTTTATTTTTTTGTTTTCTGGCGCATGCGCATAGGGTTGCGACGGAGAAGTTTTCGGCGTACAGGCAACGGACGGACGAATCGGCTAAACATACATAGCTTCGCTGTAAAACCGCTCGTGCACTCAAGAGGAAGTTTTAGCTCGGGCCCAACTCCGATGCGGCCTATTCAAATACATGTAAAACGGAAAAACGATTTTTCCGAGATAATCCCGGGACCGATCTTAATGAAATTTATTGCATTTGAGAGAGAAAGTTAAATTATAGTGACAGTTGGAAGCGAAATTTCGATTTAGGGACTGTAATTTGTTACAAGAATCTTCAACAATTCGAAAGTTCGAAAAACATGGACGCACAAAGTTTATAAATTACCAGCTCTGCATCAAGAACAGATATCGCCTTTCTGTAAACGGCATCCATTAGATAATTCAAAGTGGACAAATTCGATATGTCAATTTATATCTTACGTTAATTTGTTACGTTGTGTACAAGGGTTCCGCAAAATCATTATTTTCCTATTACTGAATTCTTTTAGACTCATGGGTAACGCATCAATTTTGTCCGCTTTAGATGCACTATCGTATGCAATTCACAGAATTGTGATATCGTTTTTCCTTGCCGAGTTAGAGAGTTGTAAACTTGATAGTTTCGTTTTCTGAAAATTTTCGATTTTTGCCAATTCTTAATAAAAAATTTTACGTTTTTCTTTTAAATGCAACAAAGCTCGTCAAATTCCTTGCAGTGGCTGCCGCGAAAAGTGAATTCTCCTTTTACATGTATCTAGATAGGAGCACACGAACTAAATCTTCCTCTTAAGCTGGAACCGCACGGCGCGGTTTGTGGCGCGATTGAAGCGCGATGGAGGGGCCCAGGCTTCGTTTCGACGAACGCGCCCACGAAAATCGTCTAGGCGCATGATGCTGCTCGCAGTTGAATAGAACGCGTCGCACCGCGTTGCCACGCCCGCGTCGGCCATTGACAGTGCAGCGCGAGGCCACTTCACGGCACACGTCACGCATTAGTTCCCTTAATGTCACCAGATGGTGTTACCCTCCGCGCGGCGGAAAGTCAGAGAGGCTGAAATAATCTCATGGGTGGCGGCAATGGAAAAGAAACCTGCCATGAGTAACTACTTAAGAGGAAAAAAAGAAATCAGGAAAGAAACAATTTATGATAACTCAAAGGGAAGCTCATTACTTTTCGAAGCGAGATCGGGATGCCTTAGAACACGCACCTATAAAGCGAGATATAAGAAGGAAGAACAAGCATGTTTTATTAGTATGTGAAGACGTCTACCCAGCGGTCGATTTAGGCACCACTGGCCTCCTTGAAGCCCTTGGGTTCAGCTGGAGCAGTGGTAAAGCAAACATTTCCGCAATAGGCATTAGTAAGAGGCGATTGGAGGATCGGTGGAAGAAAAGTAGGGAAACGACAAAAAATGGAGACGTACAAAAGCAAAGTTCGCAATAGGGGATCAGGAAATTTGGGTGTGGTAGTTCATAGTGTTTTTTTTTCTCTTTTTTTATTGTTTAACCTAGGTAGGACATTAGGCAGTATAATAGCAAGGGCTTAGTGGCGCAACCCACCGTCCCGTTCCAAAGGGGACGCTCATAACATCCATCCATCCATTCATCCTTAGAGGGGCAGCTCAGCGGAATACCCGGCAAACGCGGCGTGGCCGGCGTCCACCAGCCGTACTCATACGGGTGCCCACGCGTCAGCGGTTGCGCGGACATTCGCCGAGTGTCGCGTTTTCGCAAGCGAAAAACGCGCCACGCGGTTCTATAGCTTTAGATTTAGGTTCACGTGAAAGGAACCCAGGGTGGAAAAATTGATCCGGAGTCTGCCGCTGACGGCGTGCCTTATAATCCGATCGTGCTCTTGGCATGTATGCAGCCCCATCATTCAAGCTTAACAGTTTTACCACGATGCGATGTGCCATGTGAGGCAATGACAATGCTAGCCTTTCTAGAGGTTATGAACAATGGCGGATCACAACGCCTCAAGAAAACACGTCTCGCTGTGTGTTATGCGTACTACGCCGACAAACAGCAGTGGTGCACGCAAGGTTACGTTTTACGTTAACTCACCACTCTTGTATTGAACTAATCGATGAAGAAATGAGTAATTCGCCGTCCACGTCACCACTAATTATCATCAGTCAAAGCAAACAGCAGAGAAAGTGTTGCTTGCATCGATTCTCGCGGTGCATAGGATCCGCATTATTTTTTTCAGAGAGGTGCATTGTCACGCGTACTTATTTATGTTTGCTGAAAGATAATTAAAAAAAGATATTAGAAGTATAGGTAGGCGAATATCAACTTTCCCAATTGGAAACGCACACGAATACTAAGTACCGGATATCGAACCTCGTATTGGATTGTCAAACGCGTATGTATATATTTAGAGCAGGAATTTTTATTTCTGCATAATTAGCGACCGCGCCTCTACTGCCTAGTTCAGAAAATACAACCTAACCGTCAGAGGCAAACAATCAGTTTAAAACATGATATCGCTAATTGTCGTTAAAAGAACTGCGCGAATAGCCTTACGTCATCTTTAGTCTGGTTAAACCAGCTTTCCAAGCACAAGTGACTGCTGTAAGGCAAGATTTCTGAAAACGCTAAAAGAATGGTCGCCGAAAAAGATCAGACGTTGTGAAAAAAAAAATAGAGCGACTAAAGGACTTGTGTGCCAGAAACACAAGTAAAAGGCCGCGCTGCAAAGAAAGCATCATTGGTTGTAGCGTAAAAAATGGAACTGCTAACCACTAGGCAACAAACCTCAGGCTAGCACACTCAGACTTCTGCAAACCCGTTCGTATCCCTCTCCTCGGTCTCTTAACAGGATAGATCCTGCCCACTCACAGTCGTGCCCCAAATGTGGTCATGACTCATGCTCTTTTGAACACATGCTCTCTGGCTGTGCCCAGCCCTTAACGCCTCTCCACCAATCACGAAAGAACAATGGCAGGAATCGCTCAACAGCAGCAATCTCCACATGCAACTCCAGGCTGTCCAGAGGGCCCACGACATTGCGGCGGAACTTCATCTCCCGGTCCCATCGTGGGTGGCGCCACCGACTTGATCTTCGGGAGCCTTCGGTTTTAGCTCCCCAAGATCTCAGTCCCTCAGGACTCAAATAAAGTTCTTGTCATGTCATGTCATGCTAACCACTAGGCCATAAAAAGCACTAAATGGCAGACTACAAGCAAAAATCGCAAGTTGTCATGATGGTTTTGCATTACCCTTTTGTTTATACATTGCTTCAAAAACTTTTGCCACTGTGTCACTTCTGATAACTTGCGATACTTTGTTTGGCAGACGGGAAAGATTAATAAGACTTTCACAGTCGGTTGTTGCGAAATATTGTGCTTGTTGCAATATTCAAAAACACCAAATAGTTGCTTTCTAATACGAATACAAATAGTTAATGCATAATATTCGATACGAATACGGAACTTAGAATATTCGGCCGCCCTTAGTTAAAAGCTGCCGCTCAACGCAAGACACGCTCCTCTGCGTTGGAAGTTACGGAAATATTATCGTTTGTTCTATATATTATCTATGTTGTCGCCAAAACTTGCGTAATCACATTGCATGCGTGAAGCGAGAGGGCTGCAGATTCCAGAACCAGCGATTAGACCGCAGTGATAACGCTGTAATCTACACCGAGTCACTTATAACTGGCCGGCGCATCTGACCCGCGAGAGTCATTTCGACGGTCAATGACTGTACTCGCTGCTATCGTTGCTCATTGAGTGTTGCATGTTTTTCTCAGCAGAAGTGCGCCCAATAAACGTTTTTTGTTCTCACAGTTTGCACTTCTGTCTGGTTCGTCACTTTACTACAACATGACACTAAGCTCATCTTTACGTTTTCAATACAAACGTGAATGAATGAATGAATGAATGAATGAATGCTTATTTGACAGAAGGTACAAGGAGCTCTGTCTAAGAGGCTGACAAAAAGGCACGAAAGCCTAAGTGTCAGTCTCATTTTCCAGTACACAAAACACTCGAGCACACACGATAAGCAAACTACATCAAATGAATACACTGTAAATGGAAGGTACATGCAATACATGACATAAGTGTTGAATGCTATTTGCAGTTTGAAAGTAAGCAATCATTTTTGAAGCGACAACAAATACATGTTCACTTTTTTCAAAAGATTCCTAGAGATAGTGATTCGTTCACAATAGAGTGTAAGGCAAGATTATTGTTTAGAAAAATTGCACTGATTGCTTTGAATGCCGTAAGTTGTCCGTATCTTGCCCTTGTTGTAAGTTATGTGCCTCATCTTATATTTTGTTCTTTCGGAACGTATTTTCTGAAAAAAGGCGCCTTTATTAAGCCTGATATCTTGAAATATTGCAATGGCTTTTTTTTTTGTTAATAAGATTTTCTATTGTTAATATGCTATTCTTATACCACGTATACCATACTTTAAAAAATTGTGTTGAATTATAAATTTGTTGACCGCAAAAATCTATCTTCCATATCGCATAAAATACCTGTGAAAGCAGAATTTGCATAGCTACCATGGCCCTTCCTTTAAGAAAAATTTATTGATATTGATAATTTGGTAGACCCTGTGTGCTTAAGTAGGAACCTATGTATTGCACGTGCTTTGACCAACTCGAACAGAGACTTCGCATGAAGCCTCTGTTCATAGCAATTACTATGAAAATTTAAATATTTGAGAACCGCTCTGTGTGTCTTCCTCGTGTGCCCGACTCACCTGGTGCAAGGTATGAAGAGCGTGTTCTCCAGACACCTGTCCGAGGCGCGGTCGGGTTTCAAGCAGCTCGCGCGGCAGCTTTCCCAGCTGCGAAACCTGTTGGAGCCATGGTTGCAAAACTGACCGCCGTCCTCCGAGGTAGGGGCACAAACCCTCCGCTCCGGGTCGTAGTGGAACAGATGCGCCGGCTGCCTACAGTAGGTGTAGTAGTAGCGCCGGCACTCATCGCCCACCTGGGGAGTGTGGGGGACGAATGGCTGGAGAGTTATAAAAGAAAGGGGCCTTTATAGCACACGACACCTCTGCGCGTAAACTACAGCAGCTATATCCACAGCAATAAATTTTCTATAAATGCTGCTGAATACAAAATGAGTCAGGCTGTGTCAGGGACGCAGCCGCAATATGGTACGCGAAACGTCTTGTCCTTGCTTCCAACAATGTACTGGTGCTAGGGAACAGAAATGACGTAACGGAGTGCACAAATTACATTTATTCACGCACAAGAAAGCATGCATGCCTAACTTAGGTTAAAGATAGTGGGTGCCTTACGGTCTCATTTTGCCATCGTCCGAGATCCCTACTTGTAGTGGGCCCTTTTGTTTTAACGAAATGACACCCCTATTGATGGCGGCGTCCTGTAGACTACCCAGTGCTGCTCGAGCTCGCCATGCTGGTGGATGGTTGGGGTTCCTGCACTTGCCTCAGTCCCCTGCGTCCCCCTATGGAGACAGACATGCTCCGCCGTAGTCAAAGGGGTTCGAATCCCTCTGTTTTGCTGCCAGAGTCTCTTCGTGCCACTACTGTACATTGCGCCTCGAACGTAGGAGGGGCCATAGCGGAGCAAGCGCGAAATTTCTGCACTAGTTGTAGGCCTTACACTGTTGCTACGCAAAAATTACGAGTTTTGTAGATCGTACCTACGATGACAGTGAGCTCTCTTAAACGCGGCCATTCCTGCTTATTCGTGGACAAATGTATTACTGAGCTACGCCTACCTGAAACCGCGTGCAAGGCTAATATCAGCTCCGATTGCGTCATGCGTGACGCGACAACGGTGTCGTCTGAGCACACTACACGCGCGTGTTCGAGTAGCAGCTTTTTAATTAAAGCATCTTTGCCGAGTCAAACGCGAGGCCATACAAGATGGCAAAGTTTTTCGCCCATGCGTACGCCGCTCTTGACTCCTCGCTCCACGCGCCTGCTGGCACACCCTACTGGCTTTGCGCCTCCCCTCCTTGCTCCACTCGCCGGTGCGGGTGCCACAAACAGACCTGGCTCGGTTGCGCTATAGCTACACTATGTTGTGCGTACGCCTCCGTACTTGCAGATACAACAGTGGGTCCTCGGAAGTATCAAGCGGAAGAGGAGAGGAAGCGCGCAAATGCTCCGCACAGACCGCAGAGGTATGCGACGCGTACCGAAGTGGTGAGGCAGGAGGCGAAGCGACGCGCCGGCGAGATACGCGCGGACGCGGAGCGCGAGCAACAAAGAGAAGCGATCCGCGGCCCAAGAACAGCGGCACACCAGGCGAACGGCCGCCGAACAGGCCGCCGAGATCGAGAGGCCCCGATTCCAGGACGCCGACTCGCGGGAAGCAGACGGGTAATTTCAAAAAGCACTTTGTCCCAAGACGAATTTGGTGCCGCGTGTAGCGTCCGTGAACGCTTTTGGGCTCCGATCGTACGTCGTCTGGGTGTCGCGGCCCCGGCAAGTGTCGATCGTCGAGCGAGCCTTTCCCCGGGAGGACGTGAGTTCGTTTGGGCTTTGGGCCGCGTGCAGGGGAGAAATGCTTCGCATACTTAGATAATCGTCGACGATGGCTTCTGCAGTAATTTCTGCCTCTGCACAACGATGCCGAAGTAAGACACGTGGCTAGTACGGTTGCAAAGTTATAAGCGGGAATGCTATAACGTGTTTTTATTACATGCGGTTTTAGCGAACGACTCCCTCTGACCTATTTTAAAGAAGAAAAATAAGCATCCCTCAGATATTTATAATGGCTTTGAACTTTAAAGTGAATCCGATGATTGCAAATAATTCCCGGGTATGGATAGGAGACACGCGACGTGGTGGTTGTGGCCGGATGGTTTCCACTGTACGTTTAAGTGGACGATAATTACCGTATTGCAGCGGCGTTCAGATATGTAAGGCCAAGGTGCCATATAATTTCCCATTTTTACCACTACCTGGTCAACGTCAGAAATTACCGTACCATATACGTAGATTAGTGTATACTTTCGTTTGACTGGCCTTGGCGTCCTTCAGAACGCGTGGCTTATAGCACAAACATTTCACTCAAATTCCTGGTGCTGCAACACTCCCTAGGTGTGGTTATCTGTGTGCTGAAGGATTGTGACAATATGCTTCACGCATAAAGCTACGACGTTACTTTATCACCAACCACAGGCGCAGCGTGATATAATGGCTCAAAATTTTCATTATGATGTCACATAACATTATTTGTTTGAGCACGGAACTTTTGTTAGGTAATACATGCACAGTGGTTCGGATTCAAGGTAGTCCCTGAAGAACAGAGCGCCCATGCTCTGGCCATTCCCGATAACCAGTGATACAAGGTAACGTGGAAGCACGTTTTTTCTCTGAAAGGTGGGGTTGGGGCTCTGTAGCTGCACAAAACAAGTACACGGAGAGCTGTGCTTCATGGGGCACAGCTAACTTAGCAAAGCGAATGAATATATACATGCATATAGCTAATACAATCACATTTCGCACCAGGTCAGAATGTTATTTAGTTTACATAGATGTGGAGGCTTAAACTGTATTTTTATTTAAAAGCTACACTGTTACCCACTTCTTTCTACTCCAATAAAAGTGCTTCAAGCTTCGTTTTCTTGTTCGTCAGAAATTGGCAAACATTAGCTTCGTGCTCAAAAATCCATTGTGCCTGCAATGATGATCTACCTTGACTGATCTGTTAGAAAAGCACTGCATAGAGAGAGAGAGAGAGAGAGAAAGCGAGAGAGACAAAAGAAAGGGGAAAGGCAGGGAGGTCAACCAGATGGGAAGATCCGGTTTGCTACCCTACGCTGGGGAGAGAGGGGAGGGGAAGGTAAAGTGATAGCAAAGTAGTGATAAAGAAAGAAAGGAGCATAGACATACAATCACAGTCGGTCACTGTCACCGTATACCGTCACCGCACAGCACAGTAGCACTTGCAGCACCATAAACATCTGTTCAGGCTACAGCCGTTTATCCAATTCTGTTGCCCTTAAGAACTGCAACAGTGCCCTCGTCACCCTCCGCTGTGATGGCTTGTGATGTCGGCATTTTAAAATTAGTTACAATTAAATTAAAAATCACTCCGTAAATATCACTTATACTAAGGTTCTGAAAACTAATTGAGATGCAGCGTTAGTCAGTGACGTTAGGGCGTTATTCTGAATGATTTAGCGGAATGACAGATATAAGTTCTACAATTTCGGCGTTCCGTGCAATTGGAAATCAAGTATGCTTAATCAAGTTTACTGCACTATAATTTGTGTTGCCGTTGTTGTCTTATCCAGGTAACTGTTTCGAGTTTAAATGTTGTATAGTATAGCACTCAGATGAATATAGCACCAGTCCATAAGAGCAGTAGCAACACTAATAGGCAAGCCGCTAACAATACTTTAGAATAGTTAAATAACTAGATCACAGCACCCAGTATTATTTAAGCACTGATTTGCCATGGCGAAAACAAAACGAAACATTACTTCTTCCATCTATCAGAGAAGGCGAGTGCTAGTTGCCCGCATTGCTGCTTGCATCACGCGAATTAGCTCGAGTTACGTCACTTACGTGTCTCTCGGCCCCTGCTGACTCGAGCTGGGCCAAGTGCTGCGCAGTCTTCCTCCGGTCAACGGATCTCACTTCCGCAGAGTTCCGGAGCCCGTTGCGAGTCTGGTTCGCCATCGGACCAGCAACGACAGGCGGTGGTGGCTGGGCGAAGCTAGGTACAACCAACATTTCCTGGCCCTGGGCATCCGTGGGCACGTGGTACGAGGGGTGTGGCTTCTGGCGTGCAGGGCGCCGCTCTTCTTCCGGGAGGAGGTCGTGAGGAGCGAGGGGACCTCCGGGCGCGTTGGCCGTTGCTAAAACCGCCGCGGTTACAAGACCAGCAAACAGGACACCGATGAGAAAATATTGTAGCGTGTTTGCCTTACTATCGGGTCCGTCCTGCGCAAGTGCGGCTTCGGCTTCCAGCTGCAGCAGTGGTTGCTGTTCGCGGCTGGAATCGAGTGTCGTCGGTGCCGCATTCTCTACAGAGCTAGCGGTGAACTCGGGGGCCGCATTGGTCTGGGCCGTGCGCGTCTGAGGCAGGGCCGCTGCTGCAGACGAGACGCCGCCGCTGCAGGGGTCGCCAGAATCGGGATGACAGCCTGCGGCGTCACTGCGTAGCCAGCCACAGGGACTAAACTCTGGTTTCGTTGGAAATCTCACTCTGGGAACGGCGACTGGGGTTCCGGGAAGCGCGGGCACTTGGTTGCCTACTATTGCTAGCAGTGGAGTCGGACGGAGCTGAGGGGTGCGCAGAATACTGAGGTCGTAGTAGGACTCGTTCGCCATGGCGGTGCCAACGAGCTATGCCTCTTTGTTTTCGTCCCGTGCACACGTGCACACCGAATGGTTGGGTATGGTTTGGTATGGCTCAACCCACTACGGGACTCGGCCAGGAATTGGGCTGTAGTAGGTAGAAAAAAAAATAAAGGGTAAGAAGCCTTAAAGGGCATTTAGCAAATTAAAGAAAAGATACTAAGTGAATAATAATCGTAAATACATGTTTTAGGGCTATATTATAGAATAAGCGCTGATGATATTTTTTTTCTTATTCATGGTCGGAAAAGAAACTGATAAAATTAACATTGTTGTTTAACCTTTTTTCGCTTACAAAATTAAATATGGCATCACATACGTTCCTACTGCAGTATCCTAGTGTTGATGCCCCAAGAGATAGTATAACAAGAAGAGTAACAAGAAGCGTAACAAGAACCTTGCAGAAGTCGTATCATTTGCACGTTGAACATACGAAATTCTATAAAGAAATGTTCCATAGTTTTTTGTTCATTGAAATAATTACATTGAGGGCAAGAAGCCCAGGGTAGCGGGATTAGGCGTTGTGGCTAAAGGTTGCTAAATATTTTGAGGATGTATTTCTCACAATCTCATGAACACTTCATTAAAACATTTTTTTTAGTGCAGTCTTCCAGCCGAACAAAGTTTCATTGACAAGGTGTCAAAATCATACGTACAAAATGAATTGCCTAGGCATTGCTCTAAGTAGTTCCAAATTGGCACCAACCGATCTCCTGGCAAATCTGTCGCAACTCTGCGCCAAGCGCCTTCCGTAACGCGTCTTCATTTAACAAAGCCTCATTACGGTCTCCATCAAGAACTCTGCTCTGTGACGATTTTACTATCAACAACGGCGAGCGCTCAGACCTTCGTATTGATACCTGCTGAACAATAAGTGAAATCTGGAAGACTAAGAAGCGTATCTCACCGAAATTCAATAAGGAATGGCAAACTCAGAAAATTGTTCATGTCTTTCCGATGCATATGTGTGCTGATTCGGCGGAACTTTCCGTTGAGGAACATTTTTCCAAACCACGCCAAACTATTACGTTACGGCATCTTCAATTAATTATTGCAAAATTATTTAAGGTCGCTAGCAATAAAAGTTGACATAGCGACAGACACGTCGCTATAGCAGCTTCTTTTCATTCCGGTTGCCTGATTTTGTGCCTTGTTTTCTGACCGTTGTGTCCGGTCTTGTATTTATTGTGTTCGTATTGATTCCCGCTACAATGGTTTCATTAAGGCGGGAACGGTGCGGCTTCTGTGATAAACAACTGCAGAGGATCGAGCTGCTTTTCCGTGTCGAATGCGCAGAAGCACAGAGCAAAATACGACAGAGTGGCCCGGCGGCGCGCATCTAGATTTCGTCTACATGCTCAGTGTGTGGCTCGCAACCACTGCGCCAGGCTGACTGATGTATGCGGGAACGGTTTCTGATATGATCTGTCCCTTACCTGCGTTTTTTGTGACATGCAGAGCCCCCCCCCCCCCTCTTTCCCTTGTAAACATACTCTACTCCAAGAAGCTACGCTACATTTGGCGCGAGTTTTTAACACGTCGTATGAAAATAAGATATAATTAGTTATTTCTTGTGTCTTCAAGAAGTTATGGTACCATACTGTATCTGCAGAGTCATTGCAGCTGTGCAATGAAGCAAAAAAAAGGTGAGAAACCAAATGTTTTGAATATTCCTTCAAAGTTGCTTGCGCTCGTTGTAGGTACTATAAAAAAGAAGCAAAATATCACATCCAACGCTTAACTACACATATGTTACGTATTCATTTTAGTAAAAACGAAAAAGCGCCCAGTGATAACAACTTGTGGTATCATTGACATAATATTGACTGTACGTTACTGAGTAGTTCTTTTTCTTGTGCCAGCTATTCCTTTCCTCTGATAGAGTTATTAGCTTTGTTGCGAAATTTACCAAGAGTCGTTTAAATACGAACAATGTGGTATCGCCTTTTTTCTTTTTTTTTCTTTTCTGTTTGCACTTTTTGCGAAGCCTCCATTGCTGTGCAGAATCCTTGAACAGATTCATTATTCCTTTTTTTTTTTTTGCTTTTAGAGTTGTATGTGAATTGGTAGAAGTATAGCCCCTACAATCTGTACTTTCGTTGTCTTTGTTTCTTTTTTTATTATGTGCGACTATTTTAAGTCATCGTTCCAATTATATTTTCCCTGCCTGTTTTCTCGTATCCGTAGCAGTTTATTGCTACCTGCCAGGTACTGCCAGTCAAGCCCCATGTGGATCTGACAGGCCTGATACTTGTACATTTTCTATGGGATGCATGCAATAAAATGGTATTGTTATTTCGCAAAAGTGATCCGTCGCAATTAGCGCAGATCTACAGGTACCTCCTGCATCTTAATAAATGCTTAATATAAAATTGAAATAATTAGAGGCTACAAATTAATAAAGGTGGAAAAGTACTGAACGAATATACTGGTAACATTTCGACTAAGGTGCGTAGCTATTGATACAATGAAAATATGAAGAATATAATCTCAGTGCTATAATTCTATGGGGCCTGGTGAGGGGCCCTTTAAGCTTCGCCGTTAAGAGCGAACGCGGTAGCATTCCAAGATCCCTGACTGCTTCGCACGCTTCCCGGCAACTGGAGCGTATGTAACCATGATGTTTGCCGGGAAACGCTCGCCGCGAGCGCTATGCACGAAGGCGGGCTTTCTGATAGAAATGCGCCCTCTTGAGTGGACCGCGATGCGACGGAAGCGAAGGAACCAGGCGCGCCGCTCCGTGACCCCCGAAATACTCACGCGCGGGTGCGCGCAAATGGCGGACGCCGTGCCTGGTATATGAATGGTGAAACGCTGAAAAAGGGGTTTCTTTGAGCTTTCGCGTAACAGAATTATGTTTTCTCGTACCGTGAAATTACACTCCGACCCTATCATGTCTGTAGGTTATGCGTAAGTCGTACTTTACAATTTTTCTACCTATTTAAGCTTGAGAAATTAAATTAGTTCAGTAGCTTCCTTGCGCCACATGGAGGGCCTGCGTATGGCTGGTTCGAAAATAGTTTTGCCCCAACGATGTCCTAAGCTGGGCGCCGGTCGCGGTGCGATGTCGGCGCCTGATTTTCTGCGACACGGGGCCTTTAACCCTATCGTGTTAAAACACAATTGTCAGGGAGTGGACAAGCTATGTTTTATTGCGATAGAAATTATACGGAAGCTCCAGGCGTATTTATGCTCTCGGCGTCGACGTTGCCGTGATGTTCCCCAGAAAGTCCGAGGGCGATAAAATCTTCGCCGCGCGCCGTATGCCGTGTGTGTGAGTGAAAACATGCGAACGTGATACGGCGATTGGGGCTCAATCTGGCGCACGCAAGAAAGGAAAGGGGGAAGGAAACGCTCCGTGCCGTCTTCCGTTGCGCTGAAGGCTTAGAAGAGGAGGATAGGGAGGGGAGTGCGTCATCCATCGGGCGGCCGCGCGCGTCCGGCCGGGGCAGCTCTATCTTAAAAGTCATCGGCGACGGGTACAGAGTCGCCGCTGCGCTGTGTTTTCGAGGCTTAGTTTGCGTTTATGTGAGCGGCAGCACGAAGGTCAATTTGCTCGCTGCTGCTACCCCATTTCCTCACTGCAGCGTTTTGACAGCGATTTCCTTCGGTAATGCAGTGACATGTGTTCATGTTTGCTTGTGCGGCCGTGACACCATACTTATTAATTTAGTTAGTATACCTATGTTTACACATTTATACGGCTGATAAAGCCATTATCCGTACATCGTATATTTGTCCAATTATTTGCTGCCGCAGTCGATGCTTCCGCTTTCGGGCAAAACTGCGACCTTTTTTGGACATAGGTGAAAATGGGGTACCTCTTCAGCGCCACATTTCAAGTACAAAATTTGCGAACACGGACATGTCGTGTCTGCTCCTGTATAGCGGTAATGCGAGCGCAAGACTGACGCCACTCCGGTGTAGCCATGTACCCAAAAAGCCCCGTGTTTATTAGGCAGCCACTTTTTATCCTTTTTTATCCATGGCAGCACAGGGCCCGTGCACACTCCCGCTTGGCCAGAACCGAGATAACCGATAACACTGCATCTTCCGTTGTTTATCCCAGGAAGTGTTATACATAGAAAACATATGAAGCAGTATGAATCACAACAGCGCCGAACTATAGTGTGCAGGGCTCAACTGTAACCTTATCGCTGTGACGGTCTTATTTCTCGACCGTAGCGTAGAAGGCTCGGCCGAGGGCTTGTATTCCTCGGACTTCCCTGCAGCGTTCGGTGTCACAGGAAAGCCATAGAACGGGTCATGCGAGCCACTTCGGTCGCTGTACCAGACCAATGCCCGTCTGTTTCTCTCGAACTTAATCCCATTGTCTGTCCGCACCAGATAAGACCAAGGTCGCAGGGCTGGAATCAACACCGTTGCCGGAATGTTGCTGTCTTTTATCCATACCCGGTTTCTCGGGGCGAGTAGTTGTAGTAGGGTTACCGCATGGCGAGGGTCGTAGTCGAGTATTTGCTTATTCCTAACTGTCTTGTCTTTGTGTCGGAGGCTCCTGAGACCACGTTGCCATAGCCATATTTACCAAAATTTTCGATATTCTTGATTATTCTACAAACAATTGCGCATGCTGCAATGTTTTTTTTTTAAATTTCTATGGACACAAGAATTTTTCTAATGACAATGCTCGCCTATCCGAAGCTTCCTACTTTGCCGAAAGACTCTTACGGTGAGTGTCATTTAATGCGATTAGGATTGCGGTGGTAGTGTGGTGGTGGTGTGTTGTAGTTACAGGCAGGTTTAGCTTGACGATAGAGGTGGGCAATTGGTCCGTCTGAGCGTCTCTTTCGTTGTCATTGGGGTATTCACCATCTGTCGAACAGTTTAGTGTGTGTTAGAAATGTGAGAAGGCGTAAAGCATCCTTTAGGGCTATAGCAGATCCTTTTAGAAATACAAGGTGCTGAAGACACGCCATTGGGAGGCCTTTCTTTTGCAAGCTCTCAAGTAGAGCGTCCCTTTCACCAGGGTAGCTTGGATACGACGACAGAAAGTGTTCGATGTCTCCCGTCTCATTGCACGAAGTACACAGCGGAGAATCGGCAAGTCCCGTCATGTTTAGTCCTGCAGGGGTATATGCATAAGCTGTCCTTATTCGATGTAGTAGCGAGGCTTCCTCTCGACGCAACCCTCTGGTGACGTAGGGTGCATGTGGCGCGATCCAAAGAAATACGAAGTGAGCCCGGTTGCCCGATTTCGTGACTTGATTGCTTTTCAGTACTTTGACTTTAGAGAGGTGTTAGAGCGCTGCGTACGCAAAAGGGTCAGCTTCGTAATTTCCAACAATGCCCATGTCAGAAGGGATCAATTGAAAGTTTGCATTGAAGCCTTTCTTTTTGAAGTATTTCACGAATGACAATGACTTGCGTGGAAAATTGCCTAATGGTAAACCGTGACAGAGTTTCAATGCCATCTTCGAGTCCGTGAAGAGTACGACGTCTTGTGCAGGCAGAGTCTTTAGCAAATAAGGTAAAGCAGCAGCTATTACAACAGCCTTGACGAATGTTGATGAGACCACATGGTCCAGCCGGCCAGACCATGAAGCTCTCAAAGAGGGTTGACAGAATGCAGCTGCTCAGCAGTCTGCGTCCGCTGATCTATTCGTGCACACTTGGAGGTGATATCGCTAAGTAGTCGTCAAGTGCTGAAAAAAAGGGGCTTAGCTTCTTCATATGAAACAGTGTTCATTGAATGCAGTCTCGGTACGCTTCAAATAATAATGCAATCTCGGTGCAGAGATCGAACACTGGTGACTTGTCGAACAGGTCAGCCACCTAAACTCAATTTCAAGCGTGCAGCCTTTTGCTTCAGCCTGGGAGTGAAGAAAAATGACTTTTCCGCGAGCAGCAATGGGCCAAGCGCACACAAGTGAGCCTGAATATCGCTTACAGCTTCCTGGGCACTAAGTTCGAGACGATGGTAATGGCAGCCTGAGGTCCGTATACAGATGTCATCCTCATATATGGATATCTTCACTGGCGTTTGAAGGCCTAATGCGCGTGCGAGACTAGCCATAGAGATGTTGAAGGGCAGGGGACATAGAACACTTCCATATATGGCCGCGAAACATACGTACATCGTCCCTCAAAGTGTTCCGAAGACGAACTCTTATGCGGCGATCATTCAGAAACGTGTGGATGAAGCGCAAAAGATTACCGTTGACGCCTTTCACTCTTAGTTGGCTGATGATGGCTGTTTGAGACACACAGTCGTATGTCTTCGCAACATCTATAAAAAAACAGCAAGTGCTGAGAGACCTTCTCCACTACAGTGTTCTATAAAGCTAAGCAGGTCCAAGGCGTTATCGTGAGCGCTTAGACGTTGCCGAAACCCACTCATGCGCAATTTGAGTTTCCAGCCCTGTTCGACGTACCAGGTCAGTCTTGTACATGCCGTCTTCTCAATTAGCTTCGGTGCACAGGAGGTCAGCGACAGTGGTCTCTATCAGTCCGAGGCTACTGTATCTTTCCTTGGTTTCAGCACTGGCACCCACCCTGCAATTTTCCATCAATTCGGTATGTCGTCTGTGACCTGCACTTGATTAAATATCGCAGTTTCGCCCGAAAGGTGAAGCAACTGTTGCGATATGAAATCATTGGACAGCTATACGAAGTAAGGATAGTAGATTTATGGGCCGTATAAACTCGTAAACATTCGCCTAGTAACTAAATTAACAACCATGGTGTTACTCGCGCATACGCAAACATGAGCGCATCTCACTCGATGTTCGCGGACACTCGATGTCCGAACGTTCTAGTGAGGAAGAGTGGCAGCAGCAGCGAGCGAATTGCCCTTAATGCTGCCTCTCCCTTCAGCGCGAAGTGGCGAGACCACAGCGCACACAAAGCCATCAGCCCTTAGCCGTCTTGACTTTGTACCTGGCATAGAATGATTTCAAGATAGGGCCCGTGCAGCCGCGCTCATTCGCGCCATACGCAGCCACGGACGGAGTAAAATGCCCTACACCCCCTTGCCGTCCACCTGTTGCTGCCTTAGCGCGTTATGGAAGACTGCGCGCTTAATACAAGCGTTTTTTCCTTGCACGATTGACATCAAGCCACCATTCTTCTCAGCTCACCCTAGCACCTACGATTTCACTCGCACCGACAGCATAAGGCATGCGGCCGCGATATTATCGCACTTGGTCTTCACACTGAACACCATGGCAACGGTGGCGCAGATGACGACAGAGAAAATTCTCCCAGAGTGTAAAAGATTAAATTAAATTAAAATTCAAGCAGCTCACGTCGTCCTTCGATCGGTAGGTTAGTGAGCATCTTGTAACTGATCAGGTCTGGTCCCATCATACAGCCACGTCGGTGGCTGCTGAAAGCTAGCTCCAGCTCTCTAATGGTAAAAAGAGCATCCATCGGAAATCACGATAACAGCAGAAATGGGTTGTTTGTGCTAGCTGACCTGCCAGAGGAGAACATCTGAACAAAGTCATTCTCTAGACAATAGAGAGAGAGAGAGAGAGACAACTTTATTCGTCAGAGTGGGGAGCTGATTCACGCGCTCGTCAGGAAGACCAGATGGCCGCCAGGCGATGCGTGACGGCGACCTCTTCGGCTCGCTCCACGGCTCGGAGTTGCACATCTGGGCTGGAACTAAGCAGCGCTTCTTCCCACAATGAAGGTGAGGGAGAGGTCAGGAGGTCGAGAGGAGGGGGGCCCTCCTCACAGTCCCAGGGGATGTGACTGAGCGTAGCTAGCGCGCCGCACAGGTGACAGTACGGACTTACTCTGTCCGGGTAAATGTGCGAGTATACGTAGGGGTTCGGGTATGAGTATGTCTGTAACCTGCGCCAAGTGATCTCCTGACGCTTGTATAGTCTACTGTGTGGTGCGGGCCTAGTGTGTCGTGTAAGACGGTAGCATTGGGTTATGTCGTGATATGAGTGCGGGACTTCGTCTGAGGTCTCCGGTTCAGGCAGGCCCTCCGGTCAGCTGACGAATCCTCAAGCATGTTGGTGGGCCGCTTCGTTCCCTCCATTCCCCGCGTGAGCTGAGACCCATATTAACTCCATTGAGCGTGGTTCTTCACTGTTGTTTAGTGACCGTAGGAGCTTTAGTGTGGTTTGTGCCACTATTCCGTGTTGAGGCCACGTTGGCCGTGGCCTCAACAGGCGTCTGTTGAGGCCACAGCCAACGCAATGGCGGCTTCTTCTGCTTTGGTGGGGGCGGCAGCGCGTAGAGACCTCGAAGCTGTCTGTGATGGATTCCTGGGCCTGGAACGGCGCAAAGGGCATAGGTGTGGACTGTCATCATTGAACGGTCCTTATTATCACGAACATTACTGTCGTAAGAACATTTTCAAAATCCGGAAAAAGATAGGGAAAACTGGGTCAGATAAAGCTTTCATAACTGTAGGCATCCGAAATCTGTACAAAGGCATGTGTGCTATTATTGGGAAAACAACATGGAATTGGACACAAAGCGACACATTTGCCAGTTAATTACCAGTGCATTGACGTTTTTGTGCAAAAACAGACCTTCATGACTAGATTTCCAAATTAAATGAACCCACTGTAGACGGTGTTATAACTGCAGTAGAAGATGTGCTCTTTATCACGCGCAAGAGTAGCATGCGAGAGCTACGTTAGGAAGATAGTCGGAGGATAGTTCGCACGCAATGATGAGCGCCGCTAATTTTCCTGTAACGAGCTCCCCTCGTCAGAGAAGAATCGCCACAAAGGAAAGAAAGAGTTACCACTCCAGGGGAGGCGGAGGCGACGCGAAATGCTGGTGGACGTTTCCCGGAAGAAAGCCGCCACGAACTGGCGCCTGCCCTATACTGAGAAGCAACAGAGACCAGTTGGGGTTTAACAGATCTCCTCTTCCATTCCCATGACCAGACTCTCTCTCGGCCTTTGGCCCGCTGGAACTTGGGGGGGGGGGGGGGGGCTGCCGGTCCGATATTTCATCTGCAACAGTGTTGTTTGTGCTTCTTGATTGGCTGTCGTCGTGGTGGGTTGTGACCTGTTTGTGGTTGGCTACCTCCAGGAGGAAGAGTTGGAACAGATGTGTTATAATGCCGTTCTGAACCAGGAAGCAGATATGTTGGCGCACCGTAGAATAGAGCCCATCCACATTCTAAGAACGCACGAACGTACTCCCATTGAAATGTTTTATACTATCGCGCGAGCATCGGCCGGAGAGCCGATCAGTGCTGTGTGACGGAGCACTGGCGAAGCGGAGATATGCCATCCGCATCTCTAAGATCTTAATGTCAGGACAGTAGATTTCTGGCTGCCATTAGGGGTAGATATGAATACAATTAAAAATATGGGGTTTGATGAAATCAAATTTGTCAAGAGTGCAGCTCCAGAATGCGAATTGTGACGAACAACAGGCTAATATTACAGATGGGAAACTCACAGTTCATCTCACCCGCGTCCAGCAGCCCGCGTCCAGCAGACGTCCAGACTGGGGGAGGCTTCCTTCCTATTGGATTATCGCAAAAACAACAAGCATTGTCTCTTTTCGTTTCAATTCATTAAGCATCACAATGAAGTTGTATTTGTGATGACGGCAATGAACTACATCAATGCGAAATCGTGACTACAGGCTTGAAAAAAAAGAGAAAAGAAATAGTTTCAAGATCGCAGATCAAATGTGGAGCCTTTGATACTTCCATACCTTTAATTTCCGCGAAAACAAGAAAAAAACATGTTAGGCAAATGTTAAAGGGAAAACTGAATGAAGGCAGCTGAATCTCTGGGCGTGTCCTGACTACGCCGGTACCCAAACGCTCCACATGGCTTTAAGAAATGATCTGTGCAAGGCGCACCTCCCAAACCTCCTCCCTCGATCCCCTCCGCACTCAGACACAGACAAAAACTGAAAAGACTTCAAAAGAGAACGCAGAAGAAAGAGCCGGGGAATATGCCACCTAGCTGAACAGCCTAGACGAACAGCCTAGCCTGGCTTGGAACACTTACACTGAGCTGCGCTGAGATGGTGATTAAGCAATATTGTACCGTGCCTTGAACGGGAAAAACAAGAATAGCACAGTTAGTCGCATTCAGGTGCAAATGTATGCTATCCAGCTAATATCTACAGCAAAAGTATAAATACAAAAAAGCGGGCTCCGCACACTTGGGAATCGGTTTGTGGGAATATTTGATGGCGTTGCGACTGGGGGGTCCGAATATGTATATCGTTTCATCGTGGAGGAGTAAGGGAACGTGTGGATGGGCCCGATATCCAGGACGTTTTACAACCAAGTTTATATTACAGAATTACAAGGATTTCAAAGAAGTACAGAAACATAAGTTGATGAAGTTGTAGCAGCCCTCTCCAGGCGTCCATCGCTCTTTTTATCCTCTTCGTTCTCATTGTACAGTCGCCTTCCCCCAATCCCACGTCAGGAGACGGTTGCCATCAGGTCCCACCAATACGGAGGCTTGTTGCCCTTTCCGTCCGAAGGGAGCTTTGTCCAAAACAGAAGCAGATCACGGGGCACGAACAGGGGCGGGGACGGTTGCCTCACTAATTGCCCAAACCTCTCCTGAGAGAGGTACTCCACTGGTGGCCATAAATCATCCCAGTTGAGACTAATTTTGACGAGGCCGTCGGCACGTTCCCCATTATCGCAGTATCCGTGACCGGTGGTTGTCGCGGGGTGAACGGTCGATCACAACAGCCCGTCCGCCGCCAGGAAGTGGGCTCGCAAGGGGACAGCTCATCGGTGCCCCTTGAAGAGGACTTCGCCGCTCATCTGGCTCAGCTTCGGCTCTAAGTCTCGGGCTCGATGGAAGGATCATGTCCAGGGCCAATGGCCATCTTGGAGAGAGGGTAGGCTGCAGGTCGTAGGCTGGGAAGTGGCATGTAGCGATCAAATCCACACAGTGCCTGAGCAGCGACGAGGCACGCACACTAACCCCCTTCGAGATATGCTAGGTAATCATACCCTCTCCCTTAACTAATTTGGAGGTTAGAACCAGCTAGCGCCAGAAAGGCAGCCATATAGAGAAGCCCCGCGCAAACGACCCTAAACAAAGTTGAAATGGTAGCGCGAATAACGTTTTGATAAATTTGGCTTCAGTCATGTCTCAAAGAAGGCCTAACTCATGCAGCTCTGAGGCAAACGACAAACAAATGGAGATCTTTTAGAACACAACAACAATAAAAAAGTATATGTTCCTTATCGAGGCATAAATACTTATCAAAGGATATAACTCATGGAAATGTGAAAATGATAAAAGAGGAATACAACCAGGGTCCGAATCAAAGTCAGCCCCTCCTCATAAAAAACGACTCTAAGCCCGCAGTCTATCGGGCCACACGATACGGATAGGTCGAAATATTAAGAATAGCACAAACCTCCGATTTGAATGATTACCTACAAGAATCGGTGCAACCGCGAGTCACCACTGTCGCAAAACCTGCTTCGCTCTTTGATCCGCGTAACTGGCTCGTACTCAAAACAATACAACGAAACTCTGACCTTAACGCGAAACTATTGAAGCGAAAAGTAATGAAATGCTGTACGTTCCTAATAACTAACAAAAGAAAAATATGCATCGCGCACTAATTACAAACAACAACAAAAAAAAACTTACTGATGCGCCTAATTCGACCATTACTCTCTCTTAAGGTGCGCTCGATTGGGTCGCCGACTGACAGCCTTTGGATCACACAGAGTACAAGAGGTGCAAGACCTAGATTGCTCTCTGCCAGCACCTGATACTCCGGTTGCTCGCGGCTTGCTGTCTCGTCCCTGAGGGGGAGGCTGTAAACGCGAGACAATATCCATTCTCCCTTCGTCCTCGCTCTCGCGGCGCATTCCACCTCAGTGACTGTTCGACTGACTCGGACCCGACTTGGCGCTCTTTGGCCAAACCTGGCCCTTGCGCCACGAAACATCACACATCGGTTCCGACTCGCATGTCTCAGCCAAGTTGAACATTTCAGCCGCACCCTTGCAAAGACGCGACCGCTCCTGTCGTAATCAACATTTCGCGACGCCTCCGTTTTTTGAATCGCCGCACAACTATTTTCGGTTCTGCGTGATGACCTGTTCCTCCGTCTTCCACGCTGCGATGTGGCGTCTTTCGCGAGTTGTCGATACGCTGAATACTTCGCTCTTTTGACCCTTCGCCGTCTGAACCAATTTTTCATTGCCAGGTGGTCACTGAATGTGCCGCTAGAAACACCGAGCGTCAGGTTTCTGCCTTGCCTGGCCGCCATGGCATTCTCTTCTTTTCGCAATTCCGGAACGCCGCTCAAGTTTGGAGGTACGAGGAAGGTTTTCAGTGCCTTGTTTACGCTGTTAGTGCTACAGAAGCAAGCCTCGTCCCCGCAAGGAACGCCTTTTGGAATCGCCACTGTCTGTACTTCGCTCTCTATTCTCGGCAATACCAGAGAGTCACTCAAGTTCTGGGGCACGAAGAAGGTATCCAACCTTACACTGACCCTAGTAGGGTTGGTGGAACAAGCCTCGTCCCCGCAAGGAGGGCTATCCGGGTTGGCCGCTGAGTCGGTTTCAGTATACTCCTGCATTGCGCAGTCACCGATGCTGGAGCCCTGAGCTATCTCCCCTCCGTTCTGCTGCATCGGGTCCCTTCTTGGTTCTGTCACTACTGTATCCTGGTCTGCCCTAGACAATACCGGAAATTCGCCCATGTGATCGGATATGAGGAAGGTCTCCAGGGCCTCCTTAACCTTCGCGCGGCTACTGGAACAAGCCTCGTCCTCGCAAGGGACGCTCTCCGGAATGGCCCCTCTCTGTAGACCAGCAACGGCCTCGCTCTCGACGTGCTCTGTGTCTGAGGATTTCGCCCCCTCGCACTTTCCGTGCGTTCCATTTACTTGAGCAACCTCAGTCTCTTTGAAAGGGCAAGCTTTGCACTGGTCATTCAAGCTTTCTCTCTCGCGGTCAGAAGGAATTCCGAAATGCCGGAGTAACGGACTCTTGGCTTTATCGTAATAACTAAATCCTTTATCGGAAAGGTGAGCCAGGCAACAGGACACGCTGCAGGTAAGTACCCCAAACAATCCACCAGACCAAAAGTCAATGTCCAGCTATACCTCCACGCAAACATCCTAAAAAAATCAAGAAAACTTTCTATGTTTTCGCCGTCCTCGAATACATGCAGCTTAAACCGTGTCTGCTGCCCTTTGAGAGGCTGGATTTTCCTATCAATTTCCTCTATCCGAATTATGTGTCCTTGCTGTCGCTTTGCTTCATACTCTTCCCTTTGCCTTTTGTACTGTTCCCGCTCTCGCCTCCTATGACTGTTCCTGCTCTTTCTCTCCCTAGTACTTTTTGTTACACCTTATTTCGGCTTCTTTCTCGTGTTCGCGTTCCCTCTAGTCCTGCATATCCTCTCAAGCCTCCATGATATCATCCTCTTCTCTGCCGATTGCCTCTATTGCATCGATGACCTCCGCTAATCCCGAATTCCCCGCATATCACGTTAAAGTCCGTTCTGGGGAACTTCCTTCAATCCATGGTGTTACGTTTCGCCTCAGACGTGCGGTATAGCCGGCGCGGATGCAACGGACGCCGGGGCTTCGTTCACCGCGGCGGACATTTTGGCCAGTTCAGCGCTGTCCCAACGCCTCCTGGTAAGCCCGCCCAGGCATGTTTCAATGCCACGTGTCTTCGTGTGTGTGTGTGTGTGTGCATGTTGGTGCCCACGCTTATCAAAGCGCGGCAGCCGGGGAGAGGAGCTCCCCAACTGTGAAGCGAGGAGGTCTGACCGGCGCCGGCCCGGCGGATGCGTCACTTCTTGTCACAACGTGTCCGTGCGCCGCCGTCACGTGCGCCTCTTCTGAGCCGTTCCTTCTTGCCCACTACTCCGAGAGTATAAAAGCAGCTGCCCCCGGACGCCAGGAGAGAAGCTTCGATTTCTTCAGTCGAGTAACGTGGTCTCCCGTTTCTCCACTTCGGTCGACCTGACCGGCCGCTCTTTTGCGATGCTAGAATAAACAAGTTGTTCTGTTAGCAGTCGACTCATCCTTTGCCAGGACCTTCGGATGCTTCCAGCTGTGCCCCAGGCCGCCAGGCCAACGCGACCCTTGGGGCTTGCGACCCATTTGCAACAATGGCTACCTTTCTTTTGCCGACAAGTTTTTCAAGGAATTAAGCGTAGAAGCAAGGTTTCTTTCAACAATGCTTCTATCACCCTTGTTACCAGGGAGAACCACGCTAAGCCTGCCAACTCTCAAGGAGAAAAGGACGTGCACTTACCATGCCGAAGTCGAAGCGCTGCGCAGACTATTTCACCACTGCCATCTAATGTTGCGACTTGGGGTCCGATGATGTGGAATGTAGTTTGCTCGTGGAGGAATAAAGGAATATGGGGCTGGGCCTGATATCCAGGATGCTTTACAAACAAGTTTATATTTACATATTTACAAGAAAATTCAAAATAGTACAGAAAAAAATTACAGGGTCTCTTAAGATCTCTCTTAAGAGGTGAACGGCGAAAGCCTAGTCGTCCTCCTCTTATCATTCGCCTCTTTCTCTTTGCCTCTTCTATTTCTCTTGTTTCGTTTAGTCATTACAGCTCACTACTAAGCATTTCTAGTCATTTGTAATCAACTGTGGTCATTACAAGCCGTCGTTAGACATACAGGTCATTTCGTGGTCATTAGTAGTAATTACAAGTCATTAGTAGTAATTTTAGTAATTTCTACTAATTACTAGACATTTCTAGTCATTTGTTATCAATTGTGGTCATTAGAAGTCGTCGTTAGATATGTTGGTCATACCAAATGATCAGTAGACATTACAAGTCATTTCAGTCATTATTAGTCATTACTGGTGATTCCAAGGGAAGGGAAGGGATTCCAAGGGAAGGGAAGGGATTCCAAGGGAAGGGAAACGTAGCAGTGGGCGGCAAAAAGTTAGGTGGGTGGATGACATTAAGAAGTTTGCAGGGACGCCATGGCCACAATTAGTACATGACCGGGGTTGTTGGAGAAGTATGGGAGAGGCCTTTGCCCTGCAGTGGGCGTAACCAGGCTAATGATGATGATGATTACTGGTCATTACTAAGCATTTTTAATCATTTCTAATCAATTGTAGTCGTCACAAGTTGTCGTTATATATACTGTTCATTTCATAGTCAATACTAGTTATTAGAAGTCATTTCAGTCCTTATTAGTCATTGGTGCTCACTAGTAATCATTTTTGGCCATTTTTAATCTATTGTGGTGATCATATGCCGTCGTTAGTCATTAGTAGTCATTACAAGTCATTAGTAGTTAATTTAGTCATTGGTACTCATCACTAGACATTTCTACTCATTTCTAATTAATCGTGGTCATTACAAGCCGTCGTAGACATATTTCGGAGTCAAAAGTAGTCATTACAAGTCATCAGTAGTCATTATTAGTCATTAAGTAGTCATTGTTAACTTCTAAAAATCTCTATTATAACGTTATCATCGCCTAGCTGTCACTACCAATTATTTTTCATTCTTTAATCCGTTTTTAATCTGTGTTCATATGGCGTAATGACGCTTCTGCGGACGCTCCGGCAGTCAGGTCTGCTGGCACAAACGTCACCATGAGCCTAGAAAGGCTTTCGCCTGAACAAGTTCATGAAGTTGTAGCATCCTATCTCCAGGCATCGATCAATCTCTTTATCCCCTTCACTCTCATTGTTCAGTCGCCTTCCCCCAATCCGGCGTCAGGAGACGGTTGACATCAGGTCCCACCAATCCGGAGGTTTGTTGCCCTTTCCGTCCGAAGGGAGCTTTCTCCGAAAACCACGCACATCACGGGGCACAAACAGGGGAGGGGGGTAGCACACTGACCCCGTCTCCGGAGTGGACGCACCAGTTTGGGCGGAGGACAGGTGAAGGACGGTTGCCTCGCTAATTGCCCAAACCTCTCCTGACAGAGGTACACCACTGGTGGCCATAAATCATCACAGCTGAAACTAATTTTGACGAGGCCGTCGGCCCGTTCCCCCTTATCGCAGTATTCACGACAGGTGGTGGTCGCGGGGTAAACGGCAGGTCACAACAATGGTGGTTGCAAAGATAACGGCAATTCTCAGGTATACAACACACGACCAAGTTGGACACTTATTCACCGAGAAACGCAAAAGACTCCTGCATTTCATGTGAGGTCAAGATTATTGAGTCAACGTTGACTTTCATTGGAAGGCCTTTTCTAAACGTAAGGCAAATAAGTAGCGCAAGGTAACGTTTTTTTATTTATAGAGATAATTTAAATGCTTTATAGTAGCGTAAACGCGCATGTAGCAGCACATTTAGAGGTTCCTGCACAAAACTGACAGTCTTTCCAGTTTTGTGAGCTGCTGTGTAAAACATTTTCCAAGCAGCTAAAATTGTTTCAATAATCTCTTGCGCACTCAGTATTCCCCCCAAGGCAAGATGAATCAAGTTTGACTGACTGAATGCTAGTTCTGAGATAGCTGTAGAGGAGAAGAAATAGTAACACCAAATTCTTCATTGCTATCTACGTAATGGTGGAGCTCAAGCAATCTTCAAACTTGTAAGTAAAAAAAGGTCCTCCTTTGTCTTTCAATTTATGTTAGTGGGTAGCAACATGAAAGAACACGGGAAGATGGTCGCTGTTTGTAGCGAAATCAATTGTGGAAAAAGATGTTATGACAAAATTCGTACTTGAAAACGTTCAATCTAGCACTGGGCACGATTTTAACGCGATAGCATTAAGGGCCCCATGTCGTAGAAAATCTGGGACGGCGTCGGCGGTGTTGTCCGTGACAGAAAAAAAAATCATCCCGAACCACGCAGGCCCTTCGCGTGGCGCATATGCGTTACTGAACTATTGACGTTCTCAAAGTAAAATTCCTATGAATATTTGTAAAGTACGACTTGCACACTATGTACAGACATGATAACGTCGGATTCTAATTTGAATATACGAGAAATCATAATTCTGTTACGTGGAAACTCAAACACGAACCCCCTTTCCAGCTGCTGCTTGAGTCTTGGCGCAGTTGTGCACTGCCTCCGGGATCAGCCCAATCAGGACGCCGCGTTCCTACCAGAAATCTCGCATTCGTGCTTAGCTCTCGCCGCCAGCGTTTATCGGTAAACATTGTGGTTATATAAGCTGCGGTTGCCGGGAAGAGTGAGATGAAGTCAGAGAACTTTGAATGCTATCTCGTTCCACTCTTAAAGACGAAGCTTGAGCGTCCTCCAATTTTATACGGATAAAGGTGTAATATTTCCCTGTCCCTTATTGAAACAGGAAGACTCAATGTTATTATTTGTGATCCAGTCCTACAAACGTGTATCACAAGACCTTGAGTGAGTGAGTGAGTGAGTGAGTGAGTGAGTGAGTGAGTGAGTGAGTGAGTGAGTGAGTGAGTGAGTGAGTGAGTGAGTGAGTGAGTGAGTGAGTGAGTGAGTGAGTGAGTGAGTGAGTGAGTGAGTGAATAAACTTTATTGCAGGTCCGGCGAGGACGCGAACTCGTCGCGCACCCGGCTAGTCCCACGTCGGGACCGGCAGGTCTAGCCCACCGGCCCGGTCGCGGGCACGCCGGACGGCCAGGATTTGCTTTTCTAGAGCGGTGCTACGCAGAGGCGAGTCCCCCTCCTCCTAGATGAACTTGGGGTATGTCGACCCGCACTCCCAGAGCATGCGAGGTAGAGTGGAGGTCTGGCCGCAGGACGGGCAGGCGTCGTCGCGATACACGTCGGGGTAAGCCTCGTGGAGAGCGGACAGACACGGATATGTGCTGGTCTGTAGAAGCCTAAGCGAAACGGCTTGCGCCCTATTCAACTGGGTGTGAGGGGGGGGGGGGAAGACGCTTCTGGACATGTAGAAATATTTAATAATCTCGTTGTGAGTAGCGGGAGCGTCCCTGTGACCGTAGAGAGGAGGGGAGTCAGTGCTCCTTATAGAGGAGGCGCGGTCGGTGAGGTCACGCGCAGCCTCGTGAGCAGACTCATTGAGGTTCGGGGGAGCACCCTCGACCGATCCTACGTGAGCGGGAAACCAGTGAATTGAATGGTTTGTGAGAGCATGTCGACTCGAGCCGCTAAGAAGACGAACAGCTTCCTTGGCGATGCAACCCTTCTGAAAAGCCCTAACTGCCGTTTTGGAATCACTGTAGATTTCGGACCCACGACCGTCTAGCAGGGCGAGGGCGATTGTGACTTGCTCGGTGACTCCGAGGTCTGAAGTGCGAATCGAAGCGCTGTTGGAAATCTTTCTGCTCGAGTCGACCACAACGACGGCAATGGTTTTCCCGTCACTGTACTCCACGGCGTCGACGAAGCTTGCTCTAATGTCGTGTTGCTTGATCTGTTTGAGGATGGCTGCTGCTCTCTCTGGCCTTGCGTCTGCCCTCGTTGTGGACGGGATGGACGTTTCGGGGCACAGGGGCCACTACGAACTTGCCTCGAATGCACCTAGGGATCGAGGTACTGACCAACGGGAATTCCGCAGGGTGCTAACCCAGCTCTTCGAGGATGCGTTTACCTGCCGCTGTGGTGGTCAGGCGACTGAGTTGCACGTGTTCTTGGGCTTCGACAATCTCCTCGGCGGTGTTATGTACCCCCAGTTTCAGGATATCCTCTGTATGGGTCCTGATGGGTAACCGGGAGCCCTCTTGACAACTTTGCGGATGAGAGCGTTGAGCTTGTCTCGCTCCTCTCTGAGCCAGTTGTGCATAGAAATCGTGTACGTGAGGAGGCAGAGTGCGAAGGCATTAATCAGCCTGAGAAGATTGCTTTCCTTCATGCCTCGATGCCGGTTTGCGATTGTGCGAACGAAGCGGAAAGCATTGTCCGTCTTTGCGATGATCTTGCGGAGAGCAGTTCCGTTCGCGCCGCTGAATTCGACTAACATGCCCAGGACCCGAATAACGTCGACCCTGGGTATCACCACTCCGTCACAAGTGCGAAATCTGATGCTGCTTTCGAGGACTGGCTTCCAATCTTTGAGTCTGCCTCCCTTCTCTTTTCTGTAAAGTAGGAGCTCCGACTTGGCGGGGGAACACCGAAGTCCGGTGGGGCGGAGATACTCCTCGATCACGCCGATCGCCTCCTGCATGGCTTCTTCGACTCTGCCCTCGCAGCCGCCGGAGCACCATATGGTGATGTCATCGGCGTAGATGGTGTGCTTGAACTCCTCGACGCGCGCCAACCTCTCGGAAAGACCAATCATACAGATGTTAAACAGTGTTGGGGAGATGACGGCGCCCTGAGGAGTGCCCCGCCCTCTGAGGGGTGCATCTTCGGAGCGGAAGTCTCCAATGCGAAGCTTGGACTTCCTGTCAGTTAGAAAAGAGCTGACGTAGCTGTGGAATCTGGAACCGAGACCCAGGTCTGAAATGGTCTTGACGATGAAGGTGTGGAGCACGTTGTCGAAAGCCTTCTCGAGGTCCACACCGAGCAGAGCCTTGACGTCTCTGGAACAGCCATCCACAATCTGATGCTTGGTTAGTTTCCTGGCATCCTGCGTTGAGAGTCCGGCGCGGAAGCCGATCATGTTGTACGTGTAAACCTCGTCGTCTTCGAGGTACCCGTTAAGCCTGTTGAGGACGACGCGCTCCATGACCTTGCCGATGCAGGAGGTCAGAGAAATCGGCCTCAAGTTTTTGATGTTCGGGGCCTTGCCGGGCTTGGGAATGAGCACCGTGACGGCCGTCTTCCATTCTGTAGGTACAATGCCGCTCTTCCAGGACTCGTTTATCTTGTCGGTCAGAAAGACAATCGACGTGTCGTCGAGGTTTCTCGATATTCTGTTGGTGACTCCGTCCGGACCCGGCGCAGACTTGCGGTTGAGCGCGAAGATGGCCTGTCTGACCTCGGCAATGGAGAAGTCTTCGTCCAGCTTAGGGCGTGGAGGGCCTCGGTAGTCCGGGAGTTGGGTCGACGGATCTCCGTCGCGAGGGACAAGCAGGTACTTCTGTATGAGTTTTGCGACGAGTTCATCGACCGTGTGAGACCTGGTGGCTTCGTGAAGGGCCCGGGCCAACGTATGCCTTTGATTTGAATTCGAGCCGCTTTCGTCGAGAAGGTGCTTCAGCATACCCCAGGATTTGCCGTTGCGCATCTGTCCGCCGATGGATTCGCAGAGCTCGTCCCACTGCTGTTGGCATAGCGCCTTGCAGTGGTCATCGATGACCTTGTTGAGCTCCGAAATCTTCTTTCGGAGTCTGCGATTGAGCCTTTGACCCTTCCATTGGCGGAGCAGGGCGGTTTTGGCCTCGATCAGGTGGGCGAGTCTGCTGTCCTCCGCTCGACGTCGAGATCTGTTTCCACTTTCTTGGTCGCCGAGGAAGCGTCGTTCCGGATGTCTTCACACCATTCTTCGAGAGTGGCGGGTGCCCTGGCTCTCCCGGGTTCTTCACGAATATTGCGAAAATGGTCCCAATCAATGAACGTGAATTCCCTGACCCTACTCCGAGACACCTTGAAATTGGTCTCGAGAATGTAGTGGTCGCTGCCGAACTACATGGCGGTGTTCTCCCAATCCACGTCCTCGACGTTCCTCACGAAGGATGGTCGGGTGTCGAGTCCCGGGTGACGGAGTTGCCGATGCGCGTAGGAAAATTCTTGTCAGTGACCAGAGTGAGGTCCATCTCGTTGGCGTCTTGCCACAGGTTGCGTCCCTTGGTAGTGTCGTAGACGTAACCCCAGATGCCATATGGTGCGTTGAAGTCGCCGACGACGACTAAGGGTCGAGGGCCGGCCAAGTAGGTCGGCTTCTTGAGAATGGTCTTGAACTGCTGGCGCGAGTCTCTGGGGTTGCTATATACATTGAGGACGAACACGCTGTTTCTGCGCTGATTCCGCTGCGGAACGTCGAGCAGGATCTCAACCAAGACATATTCGATTCTGCCACTCGCCAGCTTGAGGTCGTGGGTGATATGAGTTAGCCGTTTATCGATCAAGGTTCAAATCCCTCGCCCCCCAGGCCGGCCCGACACTGCCCTGTAGCCCTGGAGCGAGGCGGCGGAGATTAATGTTTCCTGGAGAGCAATGACCTGAGGTTTCGCAGCGAAAGACCTGAAAAACTGCTGCAGAGGGGCTTTTTTGTTAGAATACGCTCTGCAGTTCCATTGCCAAATACGAAAACTCTCTTTGGATCTATCCATTATGGCTGACCTGACGGACTACCACCTAACGGGGCAGTTAGGCCTGCGCACAGAATGGGACCTCCTGTCGCCGCGCTGGTGTGATAATGAAGTCTAGCTTCCTTTAGTATGGCGGGAACGGTTAGCGGTTGTACGACGGAGGCAGATGAAGCCATTCGCGGCTGAATGGCGTCGATGCGATCTGCGAAAGCTCCGAGGCCCCTGTTGGGGTCCCCGAGCGCAACCTCAATTTGGCGAACGTTATCACTGACGCAAGCGACGCTAGCGGTGACCGGTTTGAGGCCGTCTGCCAGCCCAATGAGACTTTGCTTAATCTCACTGACTTCTGCAGACAACGCTCCCGATTCACATGTTTGTTTGAGTACAGCCCTGCGTTTGGAGGACGTCGCAGTACTCTCTACCGGAGCTGGGATTGGAGTCTCGGTGGCCGTGACTGGCACACCGTTACCCGACACATTCGAAACGAGTTTCCTGATCTCTGCCACTTCGCTAACTAGCCTCTTGATCGTGTTCTTGAGGTCGTCGTTTTCTTTGCGTAAGCGCATGACTTCCGTGTCTCTAGCTTGCTCTGTGGGCGGCTTGTTACGAGATGCCGGGGCAGCCTCGGTATTGGCGCCGGGCTTGGGTCGTACCAGATCGGCCCAAACAAGGGTCGGCTGCTTTCCGCAACGTGTGGAGGCGGGCTGAGGCCCGGATGCTGGCTGGGTTCTGGAACCCGGGAGGCCCCTGGAACCGGATCTGGACCTGGATCTGGACCTGAACCTCGACCTGGCCCTGGAGACGGATCACAAGATCTTGGTCTGAATTATTAAAAATGAGATGCGAGTTATGGACCCCCATAAGGATTACTTTATTTTCATCAGCTACAACAGTGTATTGTGAATGCGCGCAGGGATGTACGCACGTATAATTCAATATGAACGGTAACCAGGAAAACTGAGGTGTATAATCAAAATTTCACATTCAGTAGAGATCAGTTGCAAAGGTTTTCGCCTTATGATGGAATTTAGCCGATAGCAAAACATTAAAGCACCTTGAAAGGAGATCGAAACGAATAGCTCGAAAAATACTTCAAATGAAAATTTTTCTCACAAGTCAGGTTACTTGCAAACTGATGTCGAGATATAGGCAATGTAGGTCAGTTGAACCAGGAAGCAAGGGACGACAATTCCGTTGTAGTACTCTGAAAGAAGCTGTAGCAATGATCTATTTCAGCAACGATCATTTCCAGTACACTTTTTATGCTCGCAGAATTTTTATAACCCTTTTTGACATTAGTATACGGGCAAGACGAAGTTACTGGGGACCCAGTGCGCTCTTGAGCTCTTCTATCATGAATTATTTTAATGTCATCCACTCAGTGTGATCGCCCTGGAGACAGGGGACCAGATAAAATAAACGCCCGGTCTGATCTTCGATTGTACGTTTGGGCTGAAGTACACATTTTTCCTGCAGCACAAAAGAATCGATGTCGTCCGTGCTGCAGCTGTCTGCGATAGCTGCGTTATCCGAGTGGAGAAGACTTACGAGAGGCACGCACTCAGCAACACTTGTAGTATTATGTTGCGTATAGTCTTTGTCATTGCTTTTTTGACTGCTGACTCGTCCACTGTAGTACTGCTTGTTGCGGCCTCCAACGTATACACACACACACACGAGCTAAGAATATTTGTGAAGTGCTGAATCTTGGGGGGACTAATTGCCGAGGGATGTTAGCGCCCACGGCTCGCATCTGTGCATTGTTAAAGCGACATGAGTACGAATCGCGGTTGTGGGCAAATCTTTTTTTCCTTTTTCGCCTTATGACATCAATGATGCTAGTGAAGTTCTAGATGAAGAGAAAGACTGACGGCGACAAAATTACGTTGGCGACGACAGCGGTTCTCGTCAGCGTGACGGAATGAATGGACGTACGAACAAGGCAAACCCACTTTCATGCCCTGAATTGCTGTAGCAGTAAAAGTTTTTAAATTACAAACGTTTGCAAGAGAGAGGACGGCCTATCGTGATGTTGGACATACTATTAGTGAAGATGGGCTGCCAATGAATGGTAAAAAGCATTTGCGAAAATAAGCTTTGTGAATTTGGCCAGAGTAGCAATGTGGGCTTATTTGTATGGCATCTTGATCTGAGTTTTTTTTGATCGCGAATAAGGCTAGACCCAAGAAGCCACACAGGGCACACAGGTAGCGCCTTGTGTGTCCTGTGTGTCTTCTTGTGTCTAGTGTTATTCGCGCTAAAATACTCAGGTCAATTTGGCATCGTAAGCTCTAGATATTCCGCCCAACCATGTTGCGCGTACTATTATACGGGCCAATTTGTCTCCCCGAATGCAACTTGCTTTAGATCTCTTGATGTGCCTGTCGCGCTGTTGCATGAGGAAACCTTTCGGGGAATGTTACAATGCGCACGTATTCAGTGAAAGACAGCTCCTTCCTCGTACAATTAATTGAAAGTAGCTGTATTTTACGTCACTTCAACGAAACTTCCGTGTGTCATAGGTTAGAACATGTGGCTAAGAAAGGATTATTCATTTTCCCGTCCAGTTGTATTCGATCGCGTGATTACGGATGGGAAGAGAGATAAACGGAATGGGAAAGGCATGAGGTCAACCGAGTACGACCGGCGAGTCTGCCACTCGCATGCCACTCAGATTCAATCGCCCTGTCACCCTCCTGCATCGTGTCTGCGTCAACGTCGTGTCGTGCTCGAGTATGACAGCTCCCGAACATTTTCTTCGGGGAAACAAAGCACAGAAAACATCCCTGAATTGCTTTTCTTTAAAGTCTAACGACGAACCAGATCTCTTGAGTGCGCCAGTTACCGTCTATCTTCGAACGTTTCCCTCTCTAACAACTATTTGCGTCTTCTCTACAGGTCCTGGCCGTCGCCATGCGCGTGAAGCCATCCAAGTTTGCTTACCGACGCATGCGTTTCGCACTCAGACTCATTTATCCTTCTTTACTGATGCGAATTCTAGTCATGCTGTTTCAGATGGGAGAATAATTGCAGAAAAATCAACGGCTCGCCTAGTTGGTGCACCCCGAAATGCTTCAAGCAGCGTAATGATACAACCCACTCGCAATGAGAACAGCTTTTCATTTGATTTATTGTGATGAAATTGGAAATTTTAGCCACAATCTCTGTCGCCTGCTTCTACGTAAACAGTAAATTACTAAATGAGTAAAAGATAATGACGCGAGGCGATGCGAGAGCATCCTGGCAATACACCACTTTTCGCAGAGTGAAGCAGGAGGGAGTAGACAAAAAACAACATATCACCAAATGGCACATGCTGCAGTTTCTCCAATTGTTTGTTCGAGAATCAGTAAAATAAAAGCACAGCGCTTGCATACTTGACAACTGCATTCATGTGGAACGTAAGAATGCTCATCAGAGAGCGCTCGCAGCCGCACTCCCACCATTGTGCTGGACAAACTGATATTTACGGCGAGCACAACTTCGATCAGGTCTCCGTATAATGGAGCCCGATTCGCGCTAGTTGTCTCAAGTGTAATCTAGTAACCTAGCGGTGAAGCTGTCTTTCATGGCCTTAGTAGCACTATCAAAGCTCTTTCGTACAACCAGTCGAATACGCCAACAGAATGCAAGGTACTCCGGAGCGAGGCAGTTCAAAGGCAGAATGAGAAGCTATAGCCACCGTGTCTGCACGATCAACCGCTAGCCTCGCTCGATAACAGATTTCAAGTCATCCCTAAAGGATTACTACGAATAATGCAGCAAGGAATTATGGGGTTTTACGTGCCAAAACCAGGACCTGATTATGAGGCACGCCGTAGTGCGGGACTCCGGAAAATTTTGACCACCTGGGGTTCTTTAACGTGCACCTAAATCTAAGTACGCAGGTGTTTTCGCCCCGATCGAAATGCGGCCGCCGTGGCTGGGATTCGATGCCGCAGCCTCCTGCTTATAACAGCCCAACACCATAGCCACTAAGCAACGACGGCGGGTAATAATGCAGGAAAAGGGCAAGTATGAAGAAACATTAAGGGAACTTTGAAAAAAAGACCACAATTTCGCCTATGGTGCAAAGAACGCATTGTGATAGCCACGAGCTGTAATGAGAGCTCGGTGTGGCTCACGAAGGTACAATGCAGGAGAAAAGAACTGGCAGAGAGCAAGCTAAAACTTAAGTATATTTCAGCGGAAGGAAATCGTTGCATGTGGTTTCAATTTCGAACTTTGGTGATTTCCGGTTGCTGGGGTGAGGACCACATGTAAATGGCAACAATAACGAATCGCTCGTGTGGCGATTTGGTAACGCGAGCGCCCAGGCCCGAATGCGCGCTCGAAACAAAGCAAATAATGCTGCAAACGGCCAGTCATGGTGTATGCGCTATACGCGAGATTGCAAATTTAATCCAGCATATTTGAGTGTACCCCTTTCTCTTCGCTGTAAGCTGCGCCTAGGCAAAGCGAAACAACGCCACAAACAGCGAGATAAATGAAATAGCGTATTTTTTCTCTTGCGCTTTGTCTTAGTAGGCGAGGTGGCAATATTAATCTTAAACGCTCCATGGCAATCAATAATAGTGCGTTCGAGAGCTGCCGGTGCCCTAGACGGTTTTTTTACGAGCGTCATACAAAACACCTGCATAAACCTTTTTAGGTAAATACACTCAGTCGATGCAGGTTTCAAGCTCGCAAAAGCAGCATGCCTTTCCAGAGTCACCAATATATTCGTTCTGGGAAAATGTGATCCCAAAGTTCAAAACGAAAACCCCTCTGTACGCACAGTTCACGCTGGTGAAGGTAAGAGAGAGAGAAAACAAGGACAGGAAAGGCAGGGAGGCCAACCAGAAGAGCACCCGGTTTGCTACCCTTCACTTGGGTGCAGGGGCGAAAGGGGAATAGATGGAGGAAAAAAGAGAGGGTAAGCACTGAGTGCGTGTGGGAGGGACACTAGACACAGTGACACCATAAACGGTCTCTTAAGTCGGTGCTCTTCAGGTATTGTACTACTGCATGAATCGCTTTTCGTGCCAGTGACGAGTGTGGCCACGGTCCGAGTATCTCTGACTCGGTGAACAGTCCTGAGTCCGGTCGGTGTAAAGTTGCCCACAGAGAGAGGCTTTGTACGTCGTAGCTAGGGCAGGTACACAATAGGTGCTCGATGATTTTCTCGCGCCCACAGGAGTCACACATCGGACTCTCGGCCATTTCCTAACGATAGGAGTATGCGTTCGTGAATGCCACTCCCAGCCACAAGCAGCACAGCAAGGTTGTTTGGCCGCGGAAAGGCTAGATGGCAGCTGTAGCCGTAGCGTGGGGTCCAGTTTATGTAATCGGCAATTGGAGGCACTCGAGCTCCACAGATCTTGTGACTTTTTGCATGCAAGTAGGCGAAGTTCGCTGGGCAGCGTCCGAACTCGCCAAAGGTGTTGAACGCGTCTATCTTCGGGGGCAGACCGGGCAGCCTTGTCAGCTAGGTTGTTGCCGACGATGCCACAGTGAGCAGGAATCTATTGAAATATAATGTTGTGCCGTCTTTCCAGAGCATGGTGGTGCACTTCCCTGATGTCCGATAATCTCTGCTCGTAAGTTCTGTGATGCAATGCAGACTTGATACAGTGAAGAGCTGACTTAGAATCACAAAATACGACCCATTTCTCTGTTGGCTCTTCGGTGACGTACAGTACGTCATAGCGCGGCATGGAGAGCTGCAAGTTCTGCCGACATAGATGTAGTCATGTGTTACAATTTGAATCTAACTGTAACCTGCTTAGTTGGAACGACGAATGCGGCAGTTGAACTAGTAGGTGAGGTCGAACCATTGGTATACATATATATGTATGTGGTCATGATACGTCTGGTGCAGTAATAGGAGCGTGAATTGCTTCAGGGCCAGCGATGGATGATTGAACTACTTTTTTTGTAATTCCAGGAATAGCAAAATTCACTTGAGGCTGTCGCAGGCACCACAGGCGAGATGAAGACTTCGCCGAAAGTGTAAAAGATGACGGTATGCACTCTTGATGAGCCCTAATCACTCTTTAAAAGGTCACTTGAGGTATCTCGGCTGGTAGGGAGGCCAAATGATTGTCTGGGATCCTTGACAGATGGCGAATGTGCGCTCTGAGAGCGTCGACAGCTACATGTGTCTGGATCATATGGTCTCCCGCGATGGCAATTGTTGCTGACGTTGAGGTGCACCAAGGCAGCCCAAAACATGTGCGTAGGGCTTGACCTTGTATGCTCTACAAAGCCCGAAAGTTCGTCTTGCATGTATTTGACAACACTGGTAGACTGTAACGTAAAAATCCGAGAAATAGTACCCTGTACAGCTGCATCATAGAATGGACTGGTGTACCCCAGTTTTCGCCGCAGAGAAATTTGAAGACCTGAGCAATGGCAACTAACTTCTTCAGATAGACGCAGTGAGGGCTCCACGAGAGGTTGCGGTCAATGATGACACCCAGAAGGCGATGCGTCGTAACATAGAATACAGCTTGACCATTGATTGAAATCGGATACAATGACATTTGTTTGCACGTAAAGCCAACCAATGCGCACTTTTCAGTAGACACACTGAGGCCTTGTTCTCGGAGATAAGAGGCCGTCATGGTTGCCACCCGCTGAAGCCTGGCTCGTACCTAAAGTCGAGTCACCGCAGAGGCCCAGATGCAAATGTCGTCGGCGTATATTGAGACATGAACTGTCCGCGGTAAGTACTCCGCTAGTCCTACCAAGACGAGGTGAAACAAAATACGGCTCAAGACTCCACCCTGCCGCACACCACGGCAGATGTAATGTTCTGACGTTGGGCTGTCTTCGGTCTGTAAGAAAAAGCAACTCTCAGTCAAATAGTCCCGAATCCATTGATATATCCGGCCACCAACTCCCACAGCCTCAAGTGAGTTCAGTATGGCCTCATGGGCGACGTGGTCGTATGCTCCTTTATATCTAGAAAAATTGCCACTGATAGGCGCTTGAGGATTTTTTTATTTTAAACCCAGGTTACGATGTCAATGACATTGTCGATGGACAAGCGACCTCGACGAAAGCCTGTCATGGCGTCCGGATAGATGTTGAATTGCTCTAGGTACCATTCCAAGCGAGCAAGAATCATTATTTCCATCACTTTGGCGACGCAGCTCGAAAGCGCAATCAGACGATATGATGAGAGATCAGGCGGAGACTTTCCATGTTTCAGAATGGGGACCAAGCGGCTCGATTTCCATTGTTTAAGGACGGCGCCGTTCTGCCAACACTCATTGTAGTAGTTGAGCAGCTCATCACGTGCGTCATGCCCAAGGTGTCATAGGGCAGCATACGTGATACCACCAGGTCCTGGTGACGAAGAACGCCTACAGGTCGCCAACGCAGCATCGAGCTCTTCGAGTGAAAATGACGCGTTCATTTCTGGTACACCTGCCTCAGGGATGTCATTCAATGCGGCGTCAGTAATGATGGCCACGGACCCAGCAACCCATGCACAGAACCCTTCAGCCACTTCAAGTTCCGAGCGGAGTTGGTAGAGGGCCCGAGCAGAAAAGGGCTTCCTTTGATGCGGAGATGAGCGAAGACCTCTAACCGTTGTCCACATGTGCGAGAGCGATTTTCGGGGATCAAGCCACTGACAGAAAGTTTTCAATTGCTTGTCTTCCAATTTATCCATACGACACTGGACTTTCTTTTGTATGCGTCGAGAAGCCCTCATATCCAAGATGGACTTCTTGCGCCGATACCTCCTCTCCACCTGTCGGCGTGCCGCACGCAGCCTCTCCAGTTCCATGTCCGAGTCTGTTCGCCTTGCTGACCTTGCAAGCGAGCAGATGGATCTTTTCAATGCCTCTGCAATTGCATCTTCGGTAGTGTGTGAAAGGCCTTCCCGACGTGCGCCATCCATATCCTTCTTCCCCGCAGGGGCGTCTGCGTCAGCAGGCGTTTGGTGTGTTGCGACACCACGGACCTGAGCACACGAGGGTTGGACCCTCCCGCGTGTAGCCGTGCGTGGCTTAGCCGTATCTGGGGAAAAGGGGATCCTGGGGGTTGAGCCGATGCTGGGTGTTTGGACCTTTAAGGCCCCCCGGCGGAGGCAACACACCTCTTCGGCGTCGGCTTCACATAAACGGCACCTCCAGATGGACCCACTTGGAGGAAATCGGCAGTCGCCTTTTCCTGTCTCTCTCTTCATTCAACCTTCGTCTTTCCCTTACTTTCCACCTTTCCTGTCTCCTTCTCTCTTCTATTTACTTCCTTCTTCTTGGCGGCAAGGGTTAACCCTGTGTGGCTATCCAACCTTGGGTACACCATATTTGGTTATAGTGGCGGCGTACGACTAGCGTCGTGCATACTTGCATGCAAGCTCTGCCGCGTCCCCTCGTTGGGCTCCGTGGTGGGCGGTCTGCGCAGTTGCCGAATTTTTATATATTTTCATGGAAACTGCTTTCCCCAAACTTCCTGATAGCCCTCAGAAACGAGGGCGCACCGAAGATCTCTTTCAGTTTTTCGGACGACAAGTCCACAACTTTCCTCGATTCCATGTGATTCACTCAGAAAAGCCAGACAAACTAGTGCGTAACATTTCACCGTTCCTTGTTTCGAAGTCTCTAACTGAAGTTCTTGGAACAGGATATAAGGCGTCGAGAATGACAAGTGGTGATCTCCTCTTGGAGCTCCACGATCAGAAGCAGTACGAGAAACTGCCGAAACTTGTCATTTGGGGAGACCCAAGTAACAGTAACCCCGCACCGTACCATGAACACCACCCGCGGCGTTGTCTAGGACGATGACATGCTAGAGCTCACTGAAGCTGAACTCTTGGAGGGCTTCAGTGAACAGAATGTCATAAATGTTAAGCGAATTAAGATGAGGCGAGATGGTAAAGAGATCAAGACGAAACACCTGATACTCACTTTCGGTTCAAGTGTCCTCCCCGAGTCCATCGATGCCGGTTATATCAAACTTCGTGTTAGGCCATACGTGCCCAGTCCTCTTAGATGCTTTAAGTGCCAAAGGTTCGGCCACAGTTCACAGAACTGTCGAGGCCGCCTGACTTGCGCCAAGTGCAGTGACAATGAACATTCCTCCGAAACATGCCAGAACACTCCACATTGTGTCAACTGTGATGGCGAGCATGCCGCATACTCGCGGTCCTGCCCGTCCTGGAAAAGAGAAAAAGAGATTGTGAAAATCAAAGTCAAAGAAAACATATCTTTCAAAGAGGCACGTAGGCGGGTGTCATACCTGTCTAAAAGCAGCTTTGCCGATGTGGCGCGAAAGGGGGCAGGGTCACAACGGCCTCCGGCGGCTGTCCGACCAACAGGCAGTGAGTCGGCAGTTACGCCATCTGCCCCCGCGGCGGTTGCAGCTAGCGCTGCTCCGTCAACACAACAAAGGGGACCATCGACGCCTAAGGTGGGCGCAGCCGAGGCTGCCCCAACCTCCCCGGCCCCTTCCAGCGCTGGCAACAGCCGGCGCAGCCAAATCCCGCAGGGTGCCCCATCGACCTCCGGGCTGGTGGGCGCAGGGGTCTTGCCCTCCAAGGCGGGACTCTCTCTTGTAACTTCTCGCTCGCAAGAGCACGTGTCCGGCGCCTCACAAGAGGCAGTGGACACCACCTGTCCTCAAGGCGCACCAAACGCCTAAGGAGCGGCGAGGCTCCCTCGAACGCTCCAGAAAAGGCAAAACCCCCGTTACAGGGCCTCGAAGGAGCTTTGTAACCTAAGGCATCACCTCCGTTTCCATACACACAGCACTTATTTACTTTCAATATGGATACACAAATTATTTAATGGAACGTCAGAGGTATTCTTAGGAACCTTGATGACGTGCAAGAGCTTATCCAAAAACACAATCCAAAAGTGCTGTGTCTACAGGAAACACACTTAAAACCACAACACACAAACTTTCTCCGACCGTATGTCAAGTTCCGCAAAGGTCGCGATGATGCTGTCGTATCATCAGGCGGTGTTGCCATTTTTATTCATAAAAGTATTTCCTGTCAGCGTTTCAGCTACAAACGCCCCTTGAAGCAGTGGTGGTTCGAGCTGTTCTTCTAAATAAACTCGTCACCATTTGCTCGCTTTACGTACCCCCAAACTACAAATTAAACAAATATGAATTTCAGTCATTTATAGACGAATTGTCAGAGCCTTATGTTGTTCTTGGCGATTTCAATGCGCACAGCTGCCTGTGGGGCGACTCTCGTATAGACGCGCGAGGTCGTCTTGTTGAACAGTTCCTTTTTTTCTTCAGGTGCGTGCTTGCTGAATAAGAAGGAACCCACATATTACTCTCGAGCAAACCGAACCTTTTCTTCAATAGATCTTAGTATAGTTTCCCCGTCTATACTGCCCGAACTCGAATGGGAAGTTGCGAGAAATCCTTACGGGAGCGACCACTTCCCCATACTGATAAGAACATCTAAAGAAAACGAATATCCTCCACAAGCTCCTAGGTGGAAGATAGATACAGCCGACTGGGAGAAATTTCGAACTCTCACTAGCATTTCATGGGCTGACATGTCTTCTTGAGAAATCGATGCTGCTGTGGAGTATCTTACAGCATTCATAATAGATGCCGTATCAAAATGCATATCCGAAGTAAGTGGTTTGGCATGCAAACGACGTGTACCGTGGTGGAATGGCGAATGTAGGATCGCTCGTAAGAATCAGAACAAGGCGTGGGGTTTGCTGCGCGCTTCTCCCACTGCTGAGAATCTTGTCACCTTTAAAAAAATAAAGTCCCAAGGCAGGCGAACCCGCCGACAGGCCAGAAGAGAAAGTTGGCACAAGTTTTTATCGAGTATTCACTCGTTAAGAGATGAGGCCGAAGCCTGGAACAGGGTTAATAGGATTAGAGGGCGCCAAACATATTCACTCCCTCTGGTAAACAGGGCGATACATTGCAAGACCAGGCAGACTCACTTGGGGAGCATATTGAGAGCGTGTCAAGTCCTACAAATTATTCACAATCCTTTTTCAGATACAAACAAATAGAAGAACGTAAGCCATTAACAATAAAAAGTCGAGAGAATGAGCCTTACAACCGTCCTTTTAGTATTGCCGAATTGAGAGCTGCCTTGAGCGCATGCAAGAGCTCCGCACCAGGGTCTGATAGATTGATGTATGAAATGCTCAAAAACTTACACAATGATACGCAAGTTACACTACTCACACTTTTCAACACCATCTGGGATGCAGGGTACCTTCCAACCGCATGGAAGGAAGCCATTGTGGTCCCTGTTTTGAAACAAGGCAAAGACCCTTCCTCAGCGGCAAGCTACCGCCCAATAGCACTCACAAGTTGCATTTGTAAGGTGTTTGAAAAAATGATAAATCGGCGACTCATTCATTTCCTTGAACAGAGCAAAATGCTTGATCTTTATCAGTGCGGCTTCCGAGAATGGCGCTCCACAACTGACCATCTTATACGTGTAGAAGCAAATATCCGGGACGCAATTATACATAAACAGTTCTTCCTATCGATATTTCTAGATATGGAAAAGGCGTATGACACAACATGGCGCTACGGCATCTTGCGAGACTTGTCAGAAATGGGCATCCATGGTAATATGCTAAACGTAATAGAAAGCTATCTGTCCAGTCGTACCTTCCAGGTAAAAGTCGGTAATGTACTTTCGCGTCCTTTTACCCAAGAAACGGGCGTAGCCCAAGGAGGCGTGCTCAGCTGCACGCTCTTCATCGTGAAGATGAACACGCTTCGCGCTTCATTACCACCGGCAATCTTTTATTCTGTTTACGTGGACGACATTCAAATAGCTTTCAAATCCTGTAACCGCGCAGTATGCGAGAGACAGGTACAGCATGGTCTGAACAAAGTGTCAATGTGGGCAGACAAAAATGGATTTAAGATCAATCCTAACAAAAGTTCTTGTGTTCTTTTTACAAGAAAGAGAGGCCTGATCCCAGATCCTTGCTTAGAATTATGTGGACAACAGATACCTGTAAACAAAGAACACAAATTTCTAGGTGTTATACTTGAATACAGACTCACTTTCGTCCCCCACATTAAACATCTTAAAGAAAAATGTCTGAAAACAATGAACCTAATGAAACTTCTATCCCAGACTACGTGGGGTAGTGACAGGAAGTGCCTAATGAATCTCTATAAAAGCCTCATTCGATCACGATTAGACTATGGTGCCGTGATCTATCATTCTGCCGCCCCGAGTGCGCTAAAAATGCTTGACCCTGTTCACCATCTAGGTATCGGCTTAGCCACGGGCGCTTTCAGGACAAGTCCCGTTGAAAGTTTATACGCAGAATCGAACGAGTGGTCACTTCATCTCCAGAGAACATACATCAGCCAAACATATTTTCTGAAAGTCCACTCTAATCCTCAACATCCGTGTTATAATACCGTTAACGAGATGACATATGCTACACTCTTTCATAATCGTCCCTCCGTAAGACAGCCTTTCTCGCTGCGTGGGAGGGAGCTTAGTGAAGAAATGCATGTTCCACTCCTTGAGCTTCGCCTAATTCATCAAGCCAAGCTGCTACCTCCTTGGGAGTGGCAGCTGATACAATGCCATATATCTTTCATGCAAGTTACAAAACACGCTCCAGAGATTGAAATCCAAATGCATTTCCGGGAACTCCAGCACAAATACTCCTGCACGGAGTTCTACACAGACGCATCGAAGTCACACGACGGGGTGTCCTATGCAGCCGTCGGTCCATCCTTCTCGGAAACCGACGTACTGCATCCGGAAACTAGTATCTTTACGGCCGAGGCTTACGCACTGCTGTCAGTCGTAAAGCATATAAATAAATCAAAACTCCAGAAATCAGTTATATATACGGACTCCCTTAGTGTTGTGAAGGCCTTGATGTCTTTCTGTAACCACAAAAATCCGGTAATTAATGAACTCTACTCCGTACTGTGTAAAGCATATATATCTAACCAACATGTGATTATATGCTGGGTGCCTGGACATAGGGGCATCGAGGGAAACGTTCTAGCGGACCAGATGGCCACATCAACTTCATTGCATGCAGTCAGTCCTACTGCTTCGGTCCCTGTCACAGACCTGATGCCTTTCTTAAGAAGGAAACTGCGAAACAACTGGCAACGTATGTGGGACGCAGAAGTAAATAACAAACTGCACGTGATAAAGCCACAGTTAGGTTCTTGACCCTCCGTAACAAAATCACGGCGAACAGATGTCCTATTCTGTCGCCTCAGAATAGGACACACATTTGGCACGCATAACTTTCTACTCACCGAAAATGATCCTCCAACCTGCGGTAGATGCAGGGAGAGTCAGACCGTCCTCCACGTCCTCCTGGAGTGTCAGGCAGCCGAATCTGAAAGAAGGAAACATTTTTCCCTAGCATACCGGCAGCACATCCCCCTACATCCCGTAATGCTACTCGGCCCAGAACCACTATTTGACACCAATGCAGTCCTAAGTTTTCTGAAAAATGTTGTCTTGCATGTTTTTAGCCCCACATGTTCGTAGCGGGTCCTCTCTTCAGAGGATGCCGCTGTGATAGCTCTTTCGCCTAGCACATGCCTCTAGGCCCTTGTGTTTCAGGGGTTCTGGCGAGGCAGCAGTGCTCCAAGTAATTTTACCATCTTATATATTTTCTATTTTGCATCATTCTTCTACGATGGATTTTAATGTTCATAGTATTCATCATTAGTCATCGCCATAATTTTATAGCACGTAGATTTTACGCACTTTACAGCGACTATTTTTAGGCCACTTTGCAGCCAAGTCACATCCTCTTCACAGAACTCATCATTCCACCGCGAAATCACTAACACTGTCTTGGCGCTCTTTGGCCATATCTGGCCCTTGCGCCACTAAACCACACACATTCATTCATTCATTCATTCATTCATTCATTCATTCATTCATTCATTCATTCATATCCTTCTTAAACTTTGACCAATCAACTGTACGCCAGACAGTAGAGGAGCGTTGCTCAACTCCTCTTATCTTTATGTATTTTGGAATATGGTTGCTTCCATGTGTTTATATGTCCGTAAACCATCGGACACTCGAGGCAAAAGCGCCGTGACACCAAAGTTAAGTCCAAGCAGCTACTATAGGTTGTGCCTCGCAGATATGTAGGGATGCCGTCAATCACACAGCACAAATCATGGTCGGCCCCAAAGGAGGCAAGGCTCCTGCCTCTGGAGTCAATTTTAGTGCTTCCCCATAGCTGGTGAAGGTAAGGTTGCTGTAATCCCTTCCTCGATCTGGGGGGGGGGGGGGGTCACACTGTCACACAAGAAAATTGTCGATGTCGTTTTATTTCATTTTTTTTTTCAATTTTGTTTCATAAGCAACCAGGTCACGCAGTACGGCGGCGTACCGAAAGCGTATCGAAAGTCATAGAAGTGAGATGAGCCGGCCGATGCCTGCGGCAGTCATCTCGAAGATGTGGTTAATGAATAGAATTGAAATGAAGTAGCCGGAGGCGTATGACTTCCAACTTCTCCATTTAAACCCCATTTAACCCTACCTACCTAGTGGCCCGAAAATGATAAAACATTACCTCTTAATCTCTCCCGTAATCAAGTATGCCTGCGCCTGGTAAGTATTAACTATCGACAACATATTAGCGGCGCTTTTTATGCTGGCTACTTGACTCGGCCTTTTAATACGCTCCAGCATATATCTCGCAACAATAAAATTTTGAGAAAATAAATAAATAAATAAATAGGTAGCTTTTACATTTCTTAAACTTTATTTAAGGAGCTGATGGGGCCCGTAGGTTGGCACCGGCTGCTCATTTTGTCTGACATGATAACTCTGCTCAAAGCGACTACCATAATTGAAGCCACGATGATAAAAAAAATACCGTTACATCAGTTACCGTTAATCTTCAAGTAAAAAGCAAATGTTTCATCGTTCCTAAAGTGAGTGTACAAAAATATGGAGGACGCTTAAAGGGCCCCTCACCAGGTCTGGCCAGTTTGAGCTGACAAGCGCAGAACATATATTGCATGATAACGATCATGTCTGCAAAGTATTACATCGCTACGCGCCGCGGAAGGATCTAAAATTTCAAACCGAACGCCGTTTTTCCTTCTCCTCGCGGCCGCCGCGCTCCAAGACGGAGGATGACGTACTCGCGTCCCTGCGCCTACATACTCGAGTCCGCAGTGTGACGTCGCTCGTGGTGACACGTGACTTCGATAATTATTCAAGGCGCCATCTGTTATTTGTGTGGTCTGTTGCTTGAATTGACGAACTGAAGTTTAGAGAAATTATAAAACACACAAACGGAATGTCTGCGTGTCTTTTGCTTTACTTCGCGCCGAAGCAAGAGAGATGTACTTCCGCTTCGTCTGCTTGTTCCCATGGTCGTGCGGTCACGTGCGTAGGTACCGAAAGTATGCCATTTTCTACCGTGCTCCAGCGCCTGATCATACTTTGCGACCCGCTTGTTCTGCCTCAGTATTCGTGTAGCATTGAATTATACCGCTAGTCATGTTTCCTCGTGCACAGCGCGCAAAATCGTGTACTGTGCGCGCGAGACGACCGCTCACGCGCGACGCCGTCAGCTGAAATGCGTAGCGCCGGGAAAAAAGAAGCGAGGAGAAAAAAAAAGTGAAGGCGTATGTGTGACGTATGTGTCACGCGATTCTCGAGGTCCGGCATGGTACAACGCAGGGAAGGAATTTCGTTTGCGAAGGCTAGATGGGCCGAGTGCTGAAATCATGGGTTCGTGGCACTGAAATGTTTCTATCTCGACTATTAATGAGCCGACTTGAAAAATTTTTGCGGTACAAAGCTTCCTAGAGGACGCGTAACTTCCAGCGTATAACGAAAATTTGCTATGGGGCCTGGTGAGGGGCCCTTTGAGCTTCGCCTTTAAGAGTCGAGCGCGGTAGCATTCAAAGATCCCTGACTGCTTCGCCGCTTCCCGGCAACCGGAGCGTATGTAACCGTGATGTTTACTGGGAAACGCTGGCCACGAAGGCTGTTGCGATAGCAAACTATTGGACAGCTATACGAAGTAAGGATAGTAGATTTATGGGCCGTATAAACTTGTAAACATTCACCTACTAACTATTTTAACAACCATGGTGTTACGGGCGCATACGCAAACATGAGCACATCTCACTCGATGTTCGCGGACACTTGATGTCAGAACGCTAGAGTGAGGAAGAGCAGCAGCAGCGAGCGAATTACCCTGAGTGCTGCCTCTCACTTCAGCGCAAACTAAGTGGCGAGACCAAAGCGGACACGAAGCCATCAACCCTCAGTCGCGTCGACTTTGTACCTAGCATAGATTAATTTCAAGATAGGGCCCGTGCGACCGCGCTCAGTCACGTCATACGCAGTCACGGAAGGAGTAAAATGCCCTATCACCCCTTGCCGTCCACCTCTTGCTGGCTTAGCGCGTTATGGAAGACTGCGCGTTTACTACCGGCCTTTTTTCCTTGCGCGATTGACATCAAGCCACCATTCTTCTCAGCTCACCCTAGCACCTACGGCTTCACTCGCACCTACAGCATTAGGTACGCGGCCGCGATATTACTCCACTTGGTCGTTATACGGGACACCACGGCAACGGTGACGCAGACGACCAAGGAGAAAATTCTCCCAGAGTGTAAAAGGTAAAATTAAATTAAAATTCAACCAGCTCACGTCGTCCTTCCATCGGTAGGTTAGTGAGCATCTCGTTACTGATTAGGTCTGGTCCCATCCCACAGCCACGTCGGGGGCTGCTCAAAGCTAGCTTTAGCTCTTTAATGGTAAAAAGAGCATCCATCGGAGATCACGATAACAGCAGAAGTGGATTGTTTGTGCCAACTGACCTGCCAGAGGAGTATATCTGAACAAAGTCATTCGCTAGACAAGAGAGAGAGAGAGAGACAACTTTATTCGTCAGAGGGAGGGGGGCTAATTCAGGGGATCGTCAGGAAGGCCAGATGGCCGCCAGGCGATGCGTGACGGTGACCTCTTCGGCTCACTCCACGGCTCGGAGTTTCACGTCTGGGCTGGAGCTAAGCAGCACTTCCTCCCACGATGAAGGTGAGGGAGAGGCCAGGAGATCGGGGGGAGGGGGTCCTCCTCACAGTGCCAGAGGATGTGAATGAGCGTAGCTAGCGCGCCGCACAGGTGACAGTACGGACTTACTCTTTCCGGGTAAATGTGCGAGTATACGTAAGGGTTCAGGTATGGGTGTGTCTGTACACCTGCGCTAGGTGATCTCCTGACGCTTGTATAGTTTACTGTGGGGCGCGGGCCTAGTGTGTCGTGTAAGACGGTAATATTGGGTTATGTCGTGATATGAGTGCAGGACTTCGTCTGAGGTCTCCGGTTCCGACAGGCCCTCCGCTCAGTTGACAAATCCTCGAGCATGTTGTTGGGCCGCTTCGTTCCCTGCATTCCCCGCGTGAGCCGAGACCCATATCAACTCCATTGAGCGTGGTCCTTCACTGTTTAGTGACCGTAGGAGCTTTAGTGTGGTTTGTGCCACTATTCCTTGCGCTAGGTTTGTTACGGTGGTTTTGGAGTCGCTCATAACTATACAGGCGCCTGTTGAGGCCACGGCCAACACAGTGACGGCTTCTTCTGATTCGCTGGGGGCGGCAGCGCGTAGAGAGCTCGAAGCTGTCTGCGCTTGATACCTGGGCCTGGAACGGCGCAAATGGCGTAGGTGTGTGGTTGATCAGAGTACTGGGGTGCGTCGACGTACGCCACGGCAAAGTTGGTCCCCTACGTCTTGTGTAGGGCTTCGGCCCTCGGTTTTCTTCTGAAGTCGTGGTGGCCGGCGAGTGTGGTTTTGAGCAACGGACTGATGACGAACATGCCCCTTATGTGTGGTAGGATGGTGGCGGGCTCACTGCCCGTCGGTGATGCTCTGAGTCCCATTCGAACGAGGATGCAGCTGTCGGTCTTGCTACTTGGAGACGGTGAACCTGTGATGTGCGGTGGGCTTCAATGAGTTCATCGATGGTGTTGTGAACTTCCAGTTCCAAGCACTACCTTGTATGCGTGTCGTATAATGCAGTCGAGGCGAGTTCGTTCTGTCTTCTGTATCTATAGGTATGGTAGTGCATAGGTGACATGGTTGACGACAAAGCCCTAGACTAGTTGGAGCACACTCATCTTGTGTAGCAGTCTCGTGGTCTGATTCACCGTTACATGGAGCCGGTCGATGGTGATACCGTTCCGTCGATTCTGCTGTAGTATCATGTCCAGTATTCGCATGTGCTCGACGTGGGTAACTGGCTGCCGGTTTACGTGTATCGTGATGGGAGGTGGGGGTGACTTGTGCTTGCTTCGGTTGCGTGGCCGGATCAGGAGTTCTGACTTGTGCTGAGAACACTCTAGTCCCGCTTCGTTCCCGTGTTGCACGACGATGTCAGTGGCATGTTGGAGCGTTTCTTCAACTGTGCTGTCCGGCCCTTCACTGGTCCAGAGCGTGATGTCGTCGGCGTATAGCGGGTATCTGAATCCCGGGACTTCCTTCTATTTCGGAGTCAGGGTTCGCATTGCTAGGTTGTATAGGAATGGTGACAAGACTGCGCCTCGTCGCGTGCCTCTGTCCCCGAGCCGGATTACAGGTGAGCGTAGGTCCCCGACCACTAGCTCAGCTGTCCTGTCTGTGAGGAACGATCTCATGTAGTTGTAAGTTCGTTCGCCGGGTTGTAGGTCGGCTAATCTCTCGAGCACGGTCGTGTTGAGCACGTTGTCGAAAGCATTATGGATGCCCAGAATTAGTAGAGCTTTCGTGCTCGAAGCACTGCATGGATGGAAGAGGTCGTGGTGTAATTGAAGGAGGACGTCCTGGGCAGACAAGTGTGCTCGAAAACCGAGCATCATGGGTGGTAGGAAATCGTGTTCCTCTGCAAAGCTCTGCACGCGGCAGAGTAATACATACTCCATGAGCTTACCTAGACAGAAGGTGAGGGAAATGGGGAGAAAATTCTCTAAGTTCAGTTTCTTGCCCGGCTTTGGTATGAACACCAACCGTGCGTGTTTCCACTCAGGAGGCAGACGGCTGGAGCGCCAGTACTCGCTCATGTATTCGGCTATTGCTCTCACCGACTTCGGGTCGAGGATACACCGCGCCTTGTTCGTAACCCCGTCGGGGCCAGGAGCTGTCGTCGTGCGCAGCTTGTGCAGCGCAGCGTAGACCTCCGCCTCCGAAATATCAGCATCAAGCTGTTCATTGGGAGCTTCGACGTAGTGTGGCATGTGGGTGTCGCTCTGTCTCGTGGGGTTAACGTACGTACCGGCTGGAGAGCTCTGCCAGCCGCTCCTCGTCGGTGCCATGGTATTGGTGTATTAGTTGCGTCAGCTTCTTGCATGCCGCCGACTTGGTGTTGCCGGGATCCCATAGGTATCGCAACAGGTGTCATGTCTTCTAGCAGCCCAGCTGGCATTGAGGCTGTTGCAGATCTGGCCGCATTGCTGACGTTCCAATGTAGAGGTGTGAGCCTGTGTCTCCCGTTCGAGCTTCGCTATGCGCTGTCGCAGCTTATTGTTGTGACGCTGGCGCTGCCACCTGCGCGCGAGGCTTTCGCACGCTTCCCATATGTGCAGGAGGCGGGAATCCGTCCATGGCTGCTCATGAGGCGCTACCATTTCGTGTGTCGTGGAAGTCACGTCGCGGCTCAGCGACCTGATCCATTCGTTGAGGTCCGATATGGAGTCGGATCCTGTTTCTTCCTGTAGCTGGTGGAATTTATGCCACTTCGTAATGCGGGCCGTGGCCGTCTTCGGCCCGCTGGCGGCCGTTTCAAAAGTCAGCGACAAAATGTAATGATCGCTGCCGACCGTGTGGCCTGTGTTCTGGCAGCGGGTGCCCGGTACGTTCTTGCAAAGCGAGAGGTCTAGCGTGGTGCCTTGGTCCACATTGCTACCGACCCGTGTGGGCTATTGTGGGTCGTTGAGGATAGTAAGACCTAGATTTTGCGCGGCCTCCCATAACTGGGTGCCCTTGCAGTCGGGTTTTGGGTAACCCCACTCTGGGTGCTTGGCATTGAAGTCGCCCAACTCAGTAGTTGCGCTCCTTTGGCCAGCAGGGACGCTTTGCGGAGGACTAGTGGCATGTCAGTGCCCTTGCCTCGTGGTGAGTTGTAAATGCTGAGGATGAAGAGTGGGCTGTCTCCCCGTCTCCACGGCAGTATTTCCAGAAGTGTGTGTTGTATGTCTGTGCCCTCAAATCCGTGTTGTGTGGCTGTAAGATTGCGGTGTACAAGGATGGCTGCGTTGGGATGAGGCCTGTGGACTGGTCCTAGCTGATTGTATGGAGTATAACATGGTAGTTTTCAGTGAGTGTTCGCCTCTTGGAGAGCTATGAGATCTGGTGTGTCTTGTGTCTTGTGTTGGATGTGAAGCTGCAAGTGCCCCCGCTTAGTGCGGTAGCTCCTGCAGTTCCACTGCCATACTGTCAGGGTTGTTCGTGGAGCCATGTTGCATTGGTGTCGGTGTGGGGGTCTGCCTGGCGGGTTGGCGTTGGTGTGTGGCTGGCTTCTTACGGATTTCCTCTAAGATGTAGTTTCGGCTGGTGTCCGTTGTTTCTTGTAGTGCAGAGAGTTGTGTGCTGTGTTTAGCCTGTGTTGCCTCCACAGAACTCTTGGGTGTTGTGTATGTGTTCATCGTATCCACGCGGAACGCGTCAAGTTCCTGAAAATTGGTGTTTATGAGTTGATTGATCGCGCTAAAGGCGCGCCTCCAGCTTAGTTTCTAGGGCGTAGATGGCCGCCGTGACGGCTGTGGCAATGTCCGCTTCGGCATGGAATGAGGCAGTGGATATCGCTGCCTTGCGTTTATTTGAAGTTTGCGGCTTTGGTGTCGTGCTAGTGGAGGCGGCTTAGTGTTGTCAGCGTCTTCCCTAGTTTCAATGGCATGGTATGAATAACTTTATTGGGTCCTGAAGGTCAACCCTAGGTTGACGCGGGCCACTCCCACGTTGGGACTGTCAGGCCGAGCCATTCAGCCACATCGCGGGCCTTCTGGACTGCCCGTAATTAGTCAGAGAGTTATTCACTGTGTAGCATTTGCCGCCACCATTCTTGTTCCTTGTCACAGTCTGTGAAGTCCGCGGGGCACTGCCAAAGCATGTGGTCAAGAGTAACTATGCCTTTGCACTTATTACAGTTGGTTTGAGTTTCCCTCTCCGGATAGATCCTGTTAATAAAATCTTGTTAATAAAATTGGCTTGTGTGGACGGAACTTTCCAGCAAGGCTATTCACCACCCACCATATCCGTGGCATTGGTGTGAAGACTGGCAGGCTAGAGCAAAACGTCGCGCATAATTCTTCTCTAGATTTTTTGTGTACCGGTGGGTAACTGCATTAATATTGTTCTTTATTGTTTTCCCTCCTGGGTCACCCTGTGTTCTCATCAGCTTTCGTTCTGCTGTTCTGCTGGAAGCGCACAGATTTTTGAGCATTATGTCTGGGTTGGGTAAGTGGTCTGATGTATTCACCTCCGCGGTAGCTACTCTCTTGCTGTGTAGCATGTCCCCAAACAGGTGTCCTGAAGATTTGCTTAAATTGTCCCTGTATGTATTCCATCGCGTCACAGAACAGGATCATCGTCCGGTGTTTCGGAAAACAGCAATGTTCCCGAAAATAGGAAAACGATCACTGCCCAATCTATACTTGCTGGTCGTCGATGATGTAAATATGTCCAGTAAATGCAATGTCAAGTCTATGACACTGTAAGAAGCTGGCGGTAGGAAAAATGTTGGCTACAGGTAATTCGCCACACAGAGTCCATCAGCGTTCAGAGCGTTGACAGTTTGCTTCCCCCGAGCACCAATCACCTTATCATCCCAGAGATTGTGGTGCGCGTTGAAGCCTTCCCATGATCCTCGGAGCAGGGCAGCGGCTGCGAAGGTCTTTCAGGAACTCTCCTCTTGGCACCTTCTGGCGATATCTCATATACAGGGTGTACCCAGAAAGCAATCCATAAAAACTTTTTATTCAAGATATCGTAGCAAACATTTCAAAGTAAGAGTAGACCCCTTCGGCATCTGCACAGTTTTGCCTGCGACTCTTCCACGCACTATACACATCCTGGAAGCCGTCGACGGGAATTTCGTTTAGAGCTCTTGTCACGGTGGTTTGGATCGCTTCCATGGTCCCAAAACGGAGTCCTTCCATGGTGGTCTTGCTTCTCGGAAACAGGAAAAACCTGCTGGAGCCAGGTAAGGACTGCAGGGGGGATAAGGCAACATTGCCAAGTTTTGCTTTTCCAGGAACTCCTGGACGCGCAGAGAGGTGTGGCTTGAAGCGTTGTCGTGGTAGTACTACCAGGTATCGACGATCACCTTGCGCGCTAGGACGACCTCTTTCTTAAGCTCTCGGGCACATCCAGGTAGTAGGCAGTGCTATCTGTCTTCCCTTGGGGCACGAATACTTTGTGAACCACACCCCTGGCGTCTAAAAAGACAATTAGTATTGTTTTTTCACTTTCGACTTGCTCACTTTTGCCTTCTTAGGGCAACGGTACTCCGAGGTGTGCCATTCGGAACTGTGGCGTTTCGTCTCAGGGTCGTACTTAATTGCCCATGTTTCGTCACCGGTAATGACATTGTACATAAAAGGATGTTCAATTTGCACTTGTTCCAAAAGTTCCCTCGCCATCCCCACTCGGTTGTTCTTGCGGTCGTCATTCAACAGTTCGGGGACCAGCTTGACACATATTTTCCGCATGTTCAAATGGTGAGTAATGATTTCGTGCGCACTGGTTTTCGGAGTATTGAGAGTCTCTGCTATTATCCGCACACTCATTCGACAGTCGGTATTCAAAAGACAACGAACACGAGAGATATTTTCGTCACTTTTGCTGGATCATGGACGCCCAGTGTGGGATTCATCACCCACCCCTTCCCGGCCCTCCTTAAACGACTTCAACCAGTTGATATTTGAGAGTACGACAAAGAAGAGCCTTGCTGAATAATTTGGTAGGTGTTGGGAAGACTTTTGGTAAATTTAGCACAGAACTTGATCGCGCACCGTTGTTCGACTGTTGGCTCCATCCCGCATCGTGACACAGCACCATCAGGAAGCTCACGGAAACAGCGACACTGACGCTCCCAGAGCTCGGAGTGCACTGAGCTGGGCAGCGCTGAGCTTGCGCTACGTAGAAACTGTGCGATATTGCACCGACCTCATGATCGCCTACGTTAACCATGTTTTAACATTTCTTCGCTGGACTACAGATGCGATCATCGCTTGAACATACGCCATGACATAGTCCTACAGGTACATCCTGCGTCAATATGTTGCGGGGCGCGAGATCTGAGAAAAAGGTGAATGTCTCCACAAGCTCCCAACGCAGTCTGGTATTTGCATTTCGGGCCTCGACTAGAATATGCTAACAACTTTTTCCTACAGGGTTTTACTGGCTACTGCTACAGACTGATCGGTAATTGATCGTTTTCGAAAATCCCGTGGTCTATAAACTTTTGTCGCCGGGTGTACGTACGATTGCATAACACGTACGTAGTAGCTGATGGCGTCACAATACGTGTTTATCTTGCTTACGCTCGTCCACTGCCCATTGTTACGTTTCGCCTTCAACGCGCGGTAATGCCGGCGCGGATGCAACGGACGCCGGGGCTTCGTTCAAAGCGGCGGACATTTTGGCCCGTTCGACGCCGCCGCAACGCCTCCCCGCCAAGCGTGTCCAAGCGTGTTTCAGTGCCACGTGTCTTCGTGTGTGCGTGTGTGTGTGTGTGCCCACGCTTGTCAGAGCGCGGCAGCCGGGGAGCGGAGCTCCCCAAGTGAGGAGCCAGCAGGTCTGTCCGTCGGCGGGTTGGCGATGCGTCACTACACTCGGTTCAGCAGGTCTCTCGGCTCGACCGTGCGCGCCGTCGTGGGCTCATGCTCCGCCGTGTCGTGGGCTCATCCCGTGACCTTCCTTCTGGCCCGCGACGCCGAGAGTATAAGAGCAGCTGCCCCCGGACGCCAGGAGAGAGGCTCCGATTTGTACTGTTGAGTTACGTGCTCTCCCGTCTCTCCACTTCGGTCGACCTGATCGGCCGCTCTTTTGCTATGTTAGAATAAACAAGTTGTTCTGTTACCAGTCTTCTCTTGCTTCGCCGGGACCTTCGGATGCTTCCAGTGCCCCAGGCCGCCAGGCCAACGCTACCCTTGGGGCTTGCGACCCATTGGCAATAACGGGCGTCAGCACCGAGACCCTATCATCTGGTGGCAGCGGTGGGATCGCGACAACGGAGGCCAGCAGCGAAGAGATGCGGTTGACTGTATGCTGAGCAGCACAACGACCATCCGGGAGCAGTGCAACGAGCCCTGTGTGATGACTGGTTGCCTGCAGCGGAACGACTGCGCTGAAGTCTTGGCTGCGAGGTTTGGTGAGTGCGGGACTTTCTTCTTCTGAGTTTTGCCAGGCTTTTGTTAGTGTTAGAAACAGAGCTGGTAATTGTGGTTGTCGTTGCTGCCGGGTTAGTTTGCGGCAAGACAATAGTGGACAGTAGAGAAAGCAGCATTCAGAGCAGCCATGGATTTGAAGTCGTTGCGCAAACCGATATTGCTGGAGCTTGCAAGAGAGTTGGGTCTGGATGTCTCAGACAAACTCAGAAAACCAGAACTGCTAAGGGCTATTCTTGAGTTAGAAGCTGAGGATGACGAGCTGTCGGATTGCCTTGAGACCATTGAGGAGCGGGCAAAAAGACAGGAGCGCGAACTTAAAGAACAAAAAGAGAAAGAAAAAGAAGAGCGCGACCGTCAACACGCTTTGGAAATGAAGCGTCTCGAGTTAGAGATGGAACGCGCTCGTAATGGAAGTCAGGCACACGGTGCAGGAGAACGAGTATTGTTCAAAATGACTGACCTGATGCGGCCGTTTAAGCTTGGAGAGGACATTGGTTTGTTCCTGGTTAACTTTGAGCGAACGTGCGAGAAGCAGGGGTTCTCTCGGGAAACGTGGCCACAGCGCTTGCTCACTTTGTTACCCGGCGAGGCGGCCGACGTAGTCGCTCGCTTGGAGAGAGAGGAGGCAGAGGATTTCGACAAAGTGAAATCGAGTCTGCTAAAAAAGTACCGGCTGTCAGCGGAGGCGTTCCGTCGGAAGTTTCGGGAAAACGAGAAAGGCAGAAGTGAGTCATATACAGAGTTTGCGTACAGGCTTATGTCAAACATGCAGGAGTGGCTCAAAGAAGAGAAAGCGTTTGGTGACCACGAGAAAGTTCTGCAGTGTTTCGGGCTAGAACAGTTTTATAGTCGGTTACCTGAGAACGTGCGGTACTGGGTCTTGGATAGGCCAGACGTTAGTACGGTGGCTAGAGCCGCTGAGGTAGCCGAGGAGTTTGTGACGCGTCGGGCTCGCGGAGCTAAGGACGGTCAAAAGGGTGAATTTGGCTCCAAGTTTGAGAGGCCGAAGTTCACACCCATGAGAGCAAAGGGGGATACACGTAGTGCGGATGCGAGTGAAAGCAGTCCGACCGAACGTACGGAGACGGCGGCAACCGAAGCCGAACGCAGAAAGCGGTTCGAGACGAGGCAAGCGCGCGTTTGTTATACGTGCCAGAAGCCGGGTCACTTTTCGGCGCAGTGTCCAGAAACAAAAACAAAAGTCGTGTTTTTGTCTTTATGCAGCACTGACGAGAACATGAAGCTTCTCGAGCCTTACATGCGAGACCTCCTCGTGAACGGGAAAGAGTGCCGAGTGCTTCGCGATTCCGCAGCTACAATGGATGTAGTTCACCCCTCTTACGTAGAACCCGATATGTTCACGGGCGAGTGCGCATGGATCAAGCAAGCAGTGGAAGCTCATAGCGTGTGTCTGCCGGTAGCAAAAGTGCTTATTGAAGGACCTTTCGGAGCACTTGAGACGGAGGCCGCAGTGTCATCTATGCTGCCCCCCCAGTACCCGTACTTATTTTCGAACTGGTCCGATCACCTCCTGCGCGAGAAGGGGCTTTTGTTTGGTGAGGCTAGCGTTCAGGCCTTAACCAGATCGAAGGTTCGGGAGCTCGCTGCAAAGGCGGTAGTTGCGGGGCCGACGTTGTTGAACGATGAGAAAGGGTCAGAGGCGCAGCAAGCTGGTATTCAGAGCACGCCCGAACTGAATAAAATTGAGCCTGTAGCGTTAAAGGCACCAGATACTGGAGAGGAAAATCCCGACACGGGAAGGTTAGAAGAGCTGTCTCCAGATTTGCTCATCGCGCCTACGTCAGACGGACTAAACAGGTTGCTAAAAGTCAGCCGGTCGGCTTTGATAGCCGAGCAAAAGAAGGATGGCAGCCTAGAAAACATACGCTGCATTATCAAGGAAGGTATCGCCAAGAAAAATGCTCGCTTTGTGGAAAGAGGTGGGGTCCTGTACCGGAAGTATCTAGACCGCAGGGGAGTGGAGTTCGATCAGCTGATCGTGCCTCAATGCTATCGTCAGGATCTGTTGCGCTTGTCGCATGGGGGTTCGTGGTCCGGACACCTAGGAGTTAAGAAAACTAAGGACCGTCTCTTGCAAGAGTACTATTGGCCAGGGTGTTTTCGGGACGCAGACCACTTTGTGAAGACATGCGACACCTGTCAGCGGGTGGGCAAGCCAGGGGACAAATCGAGGGCGCCGTTGAAGTTGGTACCTATCATTACGGAGCCTTTTAGACGGCTCGTTATTGATACAGTGGGACCTCTGCCGGTAACAGCCACGGGGTACCGACACATTTTGACTGTGATCTGCCCAGCGACAAAGTTCCCTGAAGCAGTGCCGCTTAAAGAACTCAGCTCAGTTGAGATAGTCAATGCACTACTGTCCATATTTGCGCGAGTTGGTTTTCCTGCAGAAATCCAGTCAGATCAGGGCACAGTGTTTACTAGCGCTTTGACGACAGCCTTTCTCGAAAGGTGCGGGGTAAGGCTGTTACACAGCTCAGTGCACCACCCCCAGTCGAATTCCGTTGAGAAGCTCCACTCCGTCATGAAGCGCGTGTTCAGAGCATTGTGTTTTGAACATCAAACTGACTGGGAGCTGTGTCTGCCGGGAGTGATGTTTGCATTAAGGACCGCGCCGCATGCGGCTACGGGGTTTTCGCCAGCTGAGCTGGTGTACGGTCGCTCGCTGCGATCTCCGCTTCGCATGCTTCGAGAATCATGGGAAGGCAGGGGCGACGACCCAGTCGTGGTAGAGTACGTGCTTAAGCTCCTCGAACGCTTAAGAAGGGCACAGGAGTTGTCAGGTGAAGCAATGGCAGAGGCCCAGCAGAGGGCCAAGGTTTATTATGATCGGACAGCCAGGGCCCGTCGTTTTGAGGTGGGCGATGAGGTCATGATATTGCGCACATCGCTAAAGAACAAACTCGACGTGCAGTGGGAGGGCCCAGCACGGATTGTTCAAAAACTGTCGGACGTTAACTACGTGGTGAGTCTGCCAGGAAAGCGGAAAGCACAGCAAGTTTACCACTGTAATCTGCTCAAACCCTATAAGCAACGGGAAGCAGTGGTGTGCATGATGGTAAACGTGCCCGAAGAGCTTCCGGTCGAGCTTCCGGGACTAGGCTCAGTGACGAACAGGAAAGACACCGATCAAGTCATTAGTGACTTAATAAGTAAAGCATCGCTGTCGCCTGAGCAGAAAACCGAACTACACCAGCTCTTACAAGAGTTTCAAGGTCTGTTCTCTGAGAGGCCTGGTAGGACTTCTGTCCTTACTCATGACATAGAACTTACCTCCCCAGAGCCAGTACGATCCAAGGCGTACCGGGTGTCACCCCGCCAGAGCGATATTATGGAGGCTGAGGTAAAGAAAATGCTACAGCTCGGTGTTATTGAAGCGGGTGAGAGTGATTATACCTCCCCTTTGATTTTAGTTGAGGTACCGGGCAAGGAACCTCGTCCTTGCGTCGACTACTGCAGGCTTAATTCCATCACTAAGGATCAAATTTATCCGATCCCTAACATCGAGGAGCGCCTTGAGAGAGTGAGTAGCGCTCAGTTTATTTCCACCCTAGATCTTGTCAGGGGTTATTGGCAGGTTCCACTTACAGAAGAGGCTAGTAGGTATGCGGCGTTCATTTCACCAATGGGGACATTCCGTCCTAAAGTTTTGAGTTTTGGTTTGAAGAACGCGCCATACTGCTTTTCAAGCCTCATGGATAAAGTGTTGCGGGGACAGCAAGAATTCGCTTTACCGTATCTAGACGACGTAGCGATATTCTCCGCATCCTGGCCTGAGCATATGGCCCACTTGCGGGCAGTGCTAACCCGCCTGCGCGATGCGGGCTTGACAGTCAAGGCTCCCAAGTGCCAGTTAGCACAGGCCGAGGTTGTCTACCTCGGACACGTGATTGGTCGGGGTCGTCGCCGCCCCTCTGAAATAAAGGTGGCCGCTGTGCGAGACTTCCCGCAACCGCGCACGAAGACCGCTATTCGGTCGTTCTTAGGTGTCGCCGGCTACTATCAGAGGTACATCCCCAGGTACTCTGATATCGCGGCTCCCCTAACGGATGCTCTAAGAAAGACAGAGCCGCAAACAGTCGTCTGGGATGAGACAAAGGAAAGAGCTTTTAGCGCCCTAAAGAGCGCCCTAACAAGCCAGCCTGTGCTACGATCGCCCGACTACACAAAAGGGTTCGTTGTTCAGTGTGATGCTAGTGAGCGAGGCATGGGCGTTGTACTGTGCCAACGGGAAAATGGAGAAGTAGAACACCCCGTCCTGTATGCTAGTCGTAAGCTGACGAGTCGTGAGCAGGCGTATAGCGCCACCGAGAAAGAGTGTGCGTGTATCGTGTGGGCCGTTCAGAAACTGTCATGTTACCTAGCCGGCTCGAGGTTTATCATTGAAACGGATCACTGCCCTCTCCAATGGCTGCAGACCATCTCTCCCAAAAATGGCCGCCTCCTGCGCTGGAGCCTCGCTTTGCAACAATATTCCTTTGAGGTGCGTTACAAAAAGTGGAGTCTCAACGGTAACGCCGATGGCTTAAGGCGAAGCCCCTAACGTGGGAATCAGCCTCAAAATTGCTTGTTACTGATGTTTTTCTTCCTGAGGCAGGATTTTTAACCTATTGCTTTTGTGTAGTGTTTCAAAGTGATGATGTGCTTTCTAGTGCAATTTTCCGATTTGTGGACGCGTTCTGAGTGCTGCTAAACTACTGTAAGGAACCAGGCAGCAGTATAAAAGGGGAAAGAGCCTGGCAGGGCTTAGTGAGGGTTGTGCCGTGCTTGCTGACTGAGCGGTTGACTTTCGGCGTAGTTCTAACGCTTGCCGGAAACGAGAACAAAAATGTCAACTCTCCCGAAGTCACTTTGCAGTGTCCTGTGTGCACCTGAACGTGAGAACGAGGGCTTCTCTGTGCGCTGCGCTCAAGAAACGCCAAAGGACGCCCGACTTCGGTTATGAGCATCATCGAGCGACATCCCTCCGGACAGCGGATGCAGTCCCCTGACCATCGGGATCTCCTTCCCCCGGCGGGGCGGTCTGTTACGTTTCGCCTTCAACGCGCGGTAATGCCGGCGCGGATGCAACGGACGCCGGGGCTTCGTTCAAAGCGGCGGACATTTTGGCCCGTTCGACGCCGCCGCAACGCCTCCCCGCCAAGCGTGTCCAAGCGTGTTTCAGTGCCACGTGTCTTCGTGTGTGCGTGTGTGTGTGCCCACGCTTGTCAGAGCGCGGCAGCCGGGGAGCGGAGCTCCCCAAGTGAGGAGCCAGCAGGTCTGTCCGTCGGCGGGTTGGCGATGCGTCACTACACTCGGTTCAGCAGGTCTCTCGGCTCGACCGTGCGCGCCGTCGTGGGCTCATGCTCCGCCGTGTCGTGGGCTCATCCCGTGACCTTCCTTCTGGCCCGCGACGCCGAGAGTATAAGAGCAGCTGCCCCCGGACGCCAGGAGAGAGGCTCCGATTTGTACTGTTGAGTTACGTGCTCTCCCGTCTCTCCACTTCGGTCGACCTGACCGGCCGCTCTTTTGCTATGTTAGAATAAACAAGTTGTTCTGTTACCAGTCTTCTCTTGCTTCGCCGGGACCTTCGGATGCTTCCAGTGCCCCAGGCCGCCAGGCCAACGCTACCCTTGGGGCTTGCGACCCATTGGCAATAACGGGCGTCAGCACCGAGACCCTATCACCATGTAAATGCAACAATCGTCATGTCGTAAGCTCCCGTCGGACGGCCGGCGTAGAAATCGTACCTTTGCTGCTATACGATCTGCTTCGACGCGGCCGTCGTCGTGTTGCTGTCGTCACACGCACGTACGTCGTGACCCACCCACACAGCTACCCAATTTACACAAACAAATTTCAATCATTCAACAAGCACATTCAACCAAACCTTAGCTCATTTAACACGTTGGTTCACCTGGTAACTGTTTGCGGGACCCCAAACAATTCTGGATCGCCAGGTACTCTCAAAATGCTTCGCATAACATCGATTCTCACAGTGCATGGAATCTGAACATTTTTTTCCTGTCTTGTTCGGATCATTTAATGAAGCTCTTGGTCTTAAAACAAAGGCCTTCTTTCGCTTCATGGCCGCTGAGCGCGTAGGACACTTGCTTTAGCTGGCGGGATGGTCACCGATGCTGTTCGCACAAAGTAAGTTTTCATTGCATGTACATGTTTCGTAGTTATAGGGTTCTGCACATTACTTACATCGCTGCTACGGCAGTGTTTAGCCACAAGCGCCTAACGATGACACTTGAAACACCGACGTGTTGTCTCTATTGTTCTGACGCCGGTTACTCGATCCTGGTTGCTTCACCGTCTGGCGTTACTTAAGTGGTAGTAGTCCCAGCTAGACGTGCTGTGGATATCAGGACACCAGGCTACCGGGAAGAAGTGACGGCGTTTTCGTTGAAAAATTTCAGTGGTTCACTTGGAACACGGTTTAGGGTTGCGATGGGAAGAGAGAGCGATTTAAAAGATCCTTTCGCCGCAGTGATGACTCAAGGAAGAAATATTCTCAAAGTTCCTTCAGAGAGCGACTAACGTCATCAGTTGCTTTCCACGGTGATTGAAGGAGCTAGGGGCGCATGCTTCCATCTTCTCTCTGGAAGAAATGCATAAATTCAATATTATACCGTGAACTGCTCGTCATGAGCAAATTTGTTTTAGCGAATTAAAATCAAGATAACTGTTGTAGAAGTCATATATAGCCAGCGTTTGTGACATACTTATTGCACTGCGGCAGGTATGGTATCATAACTGGATTATTATATGCTATGTTATTGCGGGTTGTTGATCCGCGCATGAAAAAGCCTTACTGGGCTGGTCTACGCTCCTTCGGCTGGCACTGTAGCGTTGCCTTTGGGGACTGTATTGTCGTGCAAGAAATAAGCTCTGTGAATAAATTTTCGCGAACGAAGACGTCGCAAAAATATATTTGAGGCGACCGCCATAAGTAAACAAGCAGAGGGAACGAGAGTGAACAAACGAAAACACTGCAGAAGGCGCCCGGACACCGCCTGAACGGCAGCAGACGACAGGCGCGAGTCCGTGCCCTCACGTCACGCGAGCGGCGCTCGCAGCGCCCCCGTAGTTCGTTCGCGGGGCTAATTGCGCACAGTCAGAGCCACCGTAAGAAATTTTAATGTTTATTGTAAGGCTCTAGGTGAAGCCATCATGCCCGAATGGCTGACGTGGCTACAGTCACCGCTCCCATTCGCCTTAACGACGCAGCTGTATAACTGAGCAATTACAGACGCTGGTACTCAGAACAGATTTATTGCTCCTATTTCTGATGAACACACTAGGGCAACTTTGCTTCACAGCTGCTTGAAGCGATCCGAAAACTGCACTCAGTGAAAATTCATACAAAGAGACGCGAACGTGGGCGCGCACGCTATCCCTTTCGTGACTCCAAAGCATACATTTATTTGCATTTTGTACATCCTAAAATTTTGTTCGTAACACTTTTTCTTCTTCCCAGGTTTGAAATAAGGCTCTTGGAGGTAACGCGAAGATAAGCTCTTCGACAGGATGTGTTTAATCCCGACGACGCAACTTCAACAGGTTTTTGGCAGATGGGCGACGCCGTGCCCAAGGTTGACGAGGCAAAAGTCCGTAATATGAACATAAAAGTAGAAATTTTGCATGAGAAGCTATATAATGCGATATTTCCAAACACTTTTATATCGACTAATGGCTAAATGACATAGTTACAGATGGAGTGATACTGCACGCACGGCGGCCGATTAGCACTACACCAGCATACATGGTTCCCATATGGAAAAATAGCCTACGCATTACTCACTCCTACAATATGAACTTTGTTTGTTTCATGCTCGTGCCTCATTGAAAATTAATCGGAACTTAGTTCGCCCTGTCTGTGTAATATGCATAGAACATAAAGTGTATGCAGACGCTATGAGCGTTTCGGGATGGGTAAAAATAGGACACACAGCATAGGAACGTATTTGAACCCGACGTTTAAAGTAACTGAGCTCTTTATCCTGTGGAGTGAAATGAAACAAGCGTGGCTCATCCATGGGGCATCGTCCTCAATGACATTGCATGCGTCAGTGTGTCAAAGTATGACAGTTAATTTACTACACTCTCCGGAACGGAGAGGATGGGGCGACAAAGAAAGCAACCCCACGTGCGTATATTGGAAGGCTGTATCGCTGACCGGCGATAGTTCCACGCCTTGTCACCCGCAGGCCACAGGCATGAGACGGGGAATGACGAGAAACACTCGGAGATTAAATTTAGGAGCCTACGTGACACTGAACATTACGGACCACATACCGTGAGGGTGAAGCACCGCACTGAACAGGAAAAAACGTAGAGAACACAGGGAAACACGACACTCGCTTTGTCCTTGTGTTCTGCTGTCCTTATGTTCTCTCCGCTTTGCCCTGTTCAGTGCGCTGTTTCACCCGTACGGTGTAATGATTAGTCGTCAACTCAGGCAATTTTCCACGTTCCTGAAAGTTCACACAAACGCCAACTTTAGCTAAAGGCGAAAGAAGTTGACAAAAAACAGCAAAGAAATCTTCCGTGAAAGTCCGAACGAAAGTCTGAGTGCTTTGACACATGTGGGCTTATCCGCAGGGTACAAGTCAGGAGTCCAATTCGAAAAAGCGCTTGGCTGCTAGTTCCTCACTGCGATGGTCAATGCCGAAGACGGAGTGTAAGAGTTGGGGTCGGGCAGGTCGAAAGGGGTAGCTGGCCCATGCCGTCGTCCGACTCATCAACACTAAGGACGCTGTTGAACGGAGGAACGCGTTCTCTTTGAGAACGAGGAGTACTGGGTTTATTTACAAAATCTACATAAATAGTGGAGAACGTGACATGTCATCAGTCTAGCATGACTGAAGTTAAGCACACCGAGGAGCCGAAAACGTCTGCTTAAACCCGCTGTGTCCTCTCTAGATCCCTAGGTCTGGGAAATTTCCGTCTAACCTTCGTCCAATTGGAGCGTCTAACGTCGTCGAAGAACCCGCGGTGAGGGCGAGGGTTCTCACACTCATTCCCACAACTTCGTTCACTGAGCACACAGAAAGGAGGGAAGCTTCGTAGACTGGAGTTCTCTCGCTTGACTCTGGCTAGCGCGTCTTGGTTCCTGGGATGAACCAGCAGTTAGCTGAGGCGTTTGTCAAACGACCCTGGCGGTTACCGGAGACCGTGAGGGAACGCCTTCGAACAACCTTTTCCAGGAGTTTCTTTCTCCCATTGGTCCGTGCAGACGACAGTGAATCAGCAAACAATACTTGGCCCGCCAAACGTGTCTCATCCGCCTGGCGCCGTAGTCTGTCCGAGGGGCGCACTGTTGGCTTCACGAAGCGATTCCTCGCAGCGGGGCAGGAGAGCCCAGAAGGTCGCTACCCGCGCAGGCCAATCGTAACAGGGGGCGGACTCGGGCCGTACGTCGGTGTTAGCGAAGAGCCTTCTTGTCGAAGATCATCGGTATTCTTGCAGAGGGCTTGGGGTACCTGCGCGTGCCCCTGCTTGGGGCACGCGCAGGGGGTGGTGTCAATGCAGTAAAACATGTTGTGGGGCTAGTTGGTGCATAGCTTTCAATAGATGAAGCGCCAATAGTGACGGCACACTGGTTCACGGCTGGTTGTGCAAAAAAGTCAATGATAGCCGGCAAACGCCTGGACTGTGTAGTAAGAGACATACCGCCAAGCCCGTAGATTTCAACACTTATGTTGTTTGTGCCATTCCCACCTCTTGCGGCTGCACTTACATAGGGCAAACGGAACGCTGCCTTAATGAACATTTACGTGAGCATGCACAGTGTGTCCAGATTAAGACTGGCAGTAATCTAGCTGTTCATTGTGCAAAGTGTGGCTGTTCACCCCAGCTAAAGGACACGTGTGTGCTCAGAAGATACAGGGAAATCTTTGAGGCCTTTTCGATTTGTGAGTTATGAGCCACTTACGTAAGCGCCCCTTCTATAGCTCTTTGCAATAAGGAACTTAAGTGCGTGAGAAGTTAACCAGTTTCGATTGTGTCCATATTGTGTATTTTACATTTGTATAGTTTTACATTTGACGTACGTGCAGCAGGAGTTGATTGACGATGACTCGCCTCCTTTCTCTCTTCAGCCCGTTGCACATACTACATATTTTTGCGGCTTCAATAAAGATGACGTTGGCAGTCAGCGCTGGTCCTGTGCTCTTCCTTGTCCGTGTTTGTGTGTGTGTGTGTGTGTGTGTGTGTGTGTGTTATTGCGCTGTTTAAAATGAATGACGCGTACCAACTGGCTCGCATCCATCCCCTTCTAAGCTTTGCAGTGTGTCTGTATGCATTGTCCATAGCAGCAAGTATTATCGAAATAGAGCATGTTTTCTCTTCCCAGAGAACCTGAACAAAGGCTTGTATAGGTCGCGAAAATTAAGAGAAGCTATATCACAGTAGTCGTGAGTCCTTGCTGATCCCCTATGTGGTTATGCGTCTGTGCTTTTGGCTCGCTGTTGGTGCGAAACATTGTATAATGGAAAAGTTTGACTTGATGACGTGGCTTGATTTGCGTTGTGGCAACGAAGCTGGCAGCTGTGTTACTTTATATAAGCCAGTATGGCGCGGCCTGTGCGACGCGTCTGCACCTGTGCCAAACATCACGCAAGAAGTCCCACTGTTATAGAGCAAACAAAAAGCGTCGGTGTATTCTGTACACACAGCTCGTCTCCTGGAGCGCAGCGCATTTTATAGCAGGCGCCGAGTAAGATAGCTTAGACGCACAGAAAATGGAAAAGACGAACATAAGAAGTATCAACGCAACATGGGTATTGTGGCTTGCGGGAATGTAACCGCGTTTTCAGCAGAGGCTTTATTTTCTTCAAATTTCGTCCTTTTGAAATGACCGAGGCAGCGCGTGACCTTATTATTTGCATGATTTGGATGACAGTGCTTATCGCAAACATCAGAGGCGCAGGCAAAATGCGTAGGGCATTGCGAAGGTGGCGATTTTCCAGTCCTCATTTCTCGCCGTTGTTTTCTCCACAGCTTCCACTATCACGTCAGCCGCTTTATAGTTCCTCACTGCCTTAACGCTATCAAATTGATTAGAGTCCACTTTGAAGAAATCAGCTTCGAACGAAATTGGGTGCACTTGTGATAGAAGCTAAAGCCAATGGCGTTCCCCTTGAGAGAGTAGGCGACCCCAGATATTTGGTTCACTCGGAACAGCTTTATGCGTAAGCAGCGGCTGAGCTTTTGAGAACGGCGCGTATGCAGCATACTTGCGCTGAATATGCTAAGTGCTAAGGGTACCCTGAGTGCTAAGTGCATTGAGTGCTAAGAGCAGTATAGGAAAAAAGTGAGAATGCATAGTTTTCTGTCGCTTGGTTTTGCACTGAATGCTCTCAACGAAAATGTGCTTGCATCAACTCCCCCTATTTCCCATTTTAATGTCTATTACATATTTACCATCGAGTCATAATAAAGATTTTTGAGAAATTATGATTGCACTACAGTTATCGCACTCAAGTTTACACAGACGTATCTGTGAATCATGAATCATCAGCTACAGGCATCATGCCAACCGTCTACTACGTACCGTCTACTGGCTTCCTCACCAAACAGAAGCTGTGCCATAGGACGTCGTCTACTAGAACTGAGCTGATAGACATTACGATGGCATTGCTGCATGTGTGCGATCAGGATGCCTAGAAATGGGTTATTTTCACAGACTGAATAGCGTTTCTCTCTCGGCGTCACCAAAAGAAGCTTAAATCAGCGCAGCCAACTACGTGGAGCTGTCCCAGAAAAAAACAACCAGGTGAATATGATGACAAGGCCAAGTTCCCACCGCACGAACTCGTTACGGACTTTCAGAGCGCTCTAGAGCGATGTTGAACAATCTGATCCCTTTACTTAAGAGCGCATCAGCAGTAAAGCAGACGGACATTTTACGTCCAGTAGCATGGAATTTATGAGGTCGACAGACGGCGCTGGTTGACTGCGCATTATTTTTTATTTTTATTTTATTTTTATTTTTTCACTCAGCCAAGCATTAAGCAAACCGGACGCACGACCACAGCTTTAAGTTCAAGTTAAAAATAATCTATCTGTAACAAAGTAAGAGTATCTGTGTAGTTCTATGACGCTATAAATAAAAATAGAGATAAATTGAAAAAAAAAGAAATTGATACCCTGACATCTCAGTTATATACCTGCGTAAGCTTCCTCGGTACACTGCATAAATGATAGTGCTGTTCTGATATTTCAACCACCGATACAATGTTCCTGCAGGTGCAGTTGATTCTGCGTACTGTTCGTATGTGCCGAGGTTAAAAGAACGAAAGCACTGTCCTATGCGCCGTATAAGGTGCTAAAAATTGTACAGGATTCAGCCTGTTTCCGTAGACGCTGTCTCCACGTGTGTGTGCGCTCCCGTGTACATCGACACGTGCATTGACTGTGACGTTGTTTCCCATCATGTTTGAGAATTCATTTTTTTTTTTCTTGGCCATAACACATTGCACACCTGACAGAGGAAATCCCTCCCATTTGGTAATGTGTTCATGGTTTATTTGTATCTGGTTCAGCTTCTTATTATGGAACTCGTTTGACAACGCAAACTATCACATCACTAAAAAGAACATTAACAGTGTTCTCGCATATTGGATGTAAATGCACTTAAACACAGTTAGCAACGGGTTAACAGTGATCTCGTGCATTTGACGCTGAGGGTTTTCTTTTGGGTCTCATTACAATGAACGTTGAAATGAAGGATTGCGAAGGCTCGGGCTGCTTCCTTCTCTTTTACCTGACAACCCCTTACTTCGCACACACACACACACACACACACGAACATCAGGCGCAGCCGTAGCCAAAAATCAGCAAGACCCCTTCGCCAATGCATGCACATCGCCGTAAATCCTGCTCCAATTTACACAATCCTGCTCTCCCGGCGAGCCACCCAAGCAGCGAGCCACCAATTTCGCTACATTGAATATGACTGCTTATGTTGCAGAGTTTGTCAGCACACCAGCGCCTCCACACCGCGGCGGTACTTCAAGGTTCCTGCCGATGGTGGGCAGGTACTTTAGTTTCTTGCGTCTTCTACCCACTGTACATGCGAAATGGCATGTTTCATGAAGCACAAAAACTTGCTGTTATCAGCTTTTACACAGAAATTCTCGTGTCGTGATGGAAGGCTCCGCACTTGCGGCGCATCTTCGCAGCGTTGACACACATGGGGCGTCCAGTGTAAATGATTGTGCCTGATCAACGTCAGTGGGTTGTTGCTTCTTGCTTCAACACGTGCAGACAGCGTTAATTATATACGTTCCGGCTAGTGTCAAGAGGGCACACCTCGCCGACGTTCCCGTTCGCTTCCTAAGAACACAGTTCTCGGCGCATGTTGAACACTCAAGCACCCCCCCCCCCCCCCCCCCCCCACCGTGAGCCCTTACACTCACTCGCTCTCTTTCGTTTCTTTCTCTTCAATATTTACTCCACCTCCTTCTGCCCAATGCAGGCCGCGAAATCGGATGCAGCACTAGTGATTATCTCCGCCTTTGCTTCTCTTTCACTCCCGTCCCCGATTGTCTCCCTGAGCACATTTCGAATAAACAAATAACTACATTACATTCAATATGAGCGGCGCTACTGAAGCCGTTGGGAAGGCTCGCGCGTCATTCGCTGCCAGCTCCAGCACATGCGGTAACAGCTGCGCCGCTCACGGAACCTGTCTTTCCAACTCGAACTGTACCGTCACGCGAGCTCAATGTGCTGGTTATACTATAAGGCGCCCTCATTAGGCATTCGAGCACCCGCGGACCCTCAGCACTCAATTGCCTCCATTAAGAATGGCCTTTAGTTCCACACATGTCAAGCCTGCGGTTGTGGTGTCACGGCCGGTCTCGAGGGGTGCGCGCGCTTCTCTTCTTACGGCCTTCGCAATGGGGTCTGTTTCCGCCTCCCACCGCACCGCGGTGGGGTCGCCACTGCCCCACTGCTCCGCCGCTGCGACCGCCGTCCACGCGGAAGGAGAACGCGCGCCCGCTCCAAGTCCGTCCCGCGTGAGTGGTAACCGTCAGGTCCTGATATTTCACCCCTATGCATTATGCAAAGACCGCGCAATCAGCCTCTTCGATTTGACAGCTAAGAGTTCTAAACAACAGAATAACTACCGCGCGCCATCGCGTGCTCTTCTTCAGTATGACTGCATGGTCGCATGAGGCTTTGGTAGACTCACGTCAACACTTTCTACCCGTTAAATTTGGAGAGAAACAAAGCTATGAGCCTCTTCAGTTTGCCTACTGACGGGTTTTAACCAGTGTGTAGAATTATAAGCGACCTGAAGCGTTTATATGACAGATTCCTAAGAATTCCGAAGCGTATAAAATATAGCTCCTGAAATCTCAAGCGCTGCCGTTTTTGTTTTGCGGGCTTCTTGCGAGGCTTTTTCACACTGGGCACCAGGTAGCATGGGTACTCATCGAACACGGTTGGCACAGCACCAGGCAAAAGTATTCTGATGCGGCACCCTGAAACGTAGTCACTCGCGAGGAAATGCTGGCTGCAAACCACACTCGATGCCGACTTGTCGTTGAAGACGAAATTTTCTCTGGAGATGTTTTTGAGCCACTTTGCAAACAGTTCTGAATCACTCGGGAATTGATGAAAAGAAACGCCCTGAGTCTTACCCAACTGCGACTTGCAAAGCGGTACGCAGCAGTACACCATCGCCGCGTTGGATGATCAACGGCGGGCAATAAACACCGTCGCACAGCAAATAACTTAATCCGTGGAAGAAACGGGTAGAAACGTGCACCAGCGCTCACAACACTATAAGGCCACGCTGCCTGCCGGCATACAGTGCGATGAGAGCACTCCCCGTCCAAGAGAGAAATATGCGAGGCTCGGGAAAAAAAAAAAAAAAAAAAAGCAAGCGCAGACCAACAGTGACGTTTGCGCTTCGCACATAAGAGGGAAGTCAAGTTGGCAGGCTTTTCTGCGCATTGTTAAGATCGGCGAATTCGGACCTTGGGAGGATTCTTAGAAAACCAACGTAAAGGCGGATGAGTCGGAATTCGAGACATAATTCGACACGCAGCTGCGAAGAATGCCGTTCGCAGAAGCAGCGGCGACAATGGCGTCGTCAGGTAGCCGAGTCAGGAGACGATACCCCCTATTCCTGACAATGTGGCGAGAAAAAGAAAGCAATGAATATGGCGGCATTGAAACTTATATGAATCCGCCGCGATGGCTCAGTGGTAGGAGTGCTAAGCTACTGAGCCATTTCTATGAAGGCGAAATTCTAGAGGCCCGTGTACTGTGCAGTGTCTGTGCACGTTGAAGAACGCCAGGTGGTCGAAATTTCCTGAGCCCTTCACATTGGCGTCCCTCATAGACCGAGTCGCTTTGGGACGTCAAACCCCCATAAACCATTCCGTTAACCTTCGCATTAACTAAATTCTTTACCAGCACTTAACTTCGGCATGGACTATGAGACATGCAAGAAATTGACCGAAATACGACCTCCGGCATTTCAGACCGCAACATCTGTCATTTCCCTGTCATACCTTTCAGGAACGAGAGTGTTTGGACCTTTGATGTTTCTATGGTTCGAATTTTTCTATGAAAACTCCGTTCACGTGTGAACTTATTGGCTGACATGTAGATAAATCATTTGCTTTTTGTTTTCTTTCGTTTCGGTGAATCGTTGAACAAGAAGCAGCGGAAAAACAGCACGAAACCAGGCGATCACCGCCCGCCGCCGCAGAAGCAGGCGGGCAGAGAGCGGTCCCTAGCAGTAGGGTCGTCGCGCCCCTGGCGGCGGCGAAAGGCGTAACTCTTGGAGAAAAACTCCCATTGCTTCCGCGGCGAATGCGAAGGCCGTAAGAAGGAAAGCGCGCGCTCTCCTAGAGACCGGCCGTGGTGGTGTTGGTTTACTGCGACCTCGAACCACGAACAGCGGATATTGACCCCCCCCCTTTCGCTGTTAGGTAACTGAAGTCGCGCTCGGAAGCCGTGACCCGATTCGAGACGCCGAGGCGACTCATCGAAGGAGAGATGGTATCGCGGTACTCCGACGACGAAAGGGTTGCGGTGAGTCGTCCGCCGCCAGGTGTTTCCCTCAGATGCACGGCTACTCCGCCCCGCACTTATTGAGCCAGGGGGGCTGTATGAAACTTTCTACACGAGTGCACCGCTTCATCGCAGAGTTTCACAGCCGTTCTCAAAAGCACGTGCTGGATACCTCAACTGCCCATATCTTGATTCTCTAGCTTTCCTGCTCGACACAGGTATACGCCGATGACGCTATCGGTGCCTTCCGCCGGTTTCTACGGAGGGTAACCGAGAAGGTCGGCTCTGGATATCACAGAAAGCCTGTGTTTGGACGCCAAAAGCCCTCGCACCTCTTCTGCTCTTCGATCATGGTCTGACGACTACCACTTGCTCTCTCGCTCTACAATAAAGGTATGTAACCATGCAGCAAATGCGGAATTTAATTGACTGACGGCAATTAAAATTAATTCCTACACAGAGTACAAAGATAATGGCAAGGAATGCAAAATTCATGATGTAGGTCAATTAGTGGTATAAAATTGTCCACACACAGAACGGTTTCTGAGTGCGTAATCATAGGTAGCTAACTTGGTGCAATGGAGAAAGCGAAAGAATACGGGGGGGCGGGGAGCATCACCTGAACAGGGGAGGGCTCTAAATTCGCTAAATACGCCCTTCAATGACCTGCAGTCTTTCGAAATTTGCGCCAACAATTTTCTATCTTTACAACTTGCAAGAGCAGCTCTTATTTTATCTTTTTTCATTTTCCTTTACTAATTTACTACTCATTTTGCATATCACCGTTGACACGTCCTTTAAATGGCCCCCAAGCCTTCTGAACTTGCGTTTTTTTAATATTATGTAAGCTGTTCACTTACAATGAACGTGACGCCGCAAACACTTTTTGAAACAGCATGGTAATAGCAAAGCGCATAATATTTGATGAAGCTCTTCGCGGCCGCTGCTGTTTCTCGCCGGCCGTCGCTACGCTTCCCTGCCGGTGTTTCCTGCTCGGCGTCGTTATCCACTACTTCTCCGCACTCTTCGTGCGCAGGCTGTTGTCGCTGGACTGCGTGAGCCCTGTGTTAAAGAGTAAGAGTTGGAGTCTTTATTCGCGCTCTCTGGTAATGGTTCTGTTCAGTACAGCGTCACTACATAGGTACACCTGGTCTCCGTATCCAGGAAGCCGTCAGCCTAGCCCCAAATCGGGACGACCTTTCCAAAGTCGACTCGAACAAGCAAGCGAATTTCAAGGGGAAGTATTTGTCCCCTAAAATACGGACCATACAGACATCCACCGGAAAGGACCACGAACACTAGGTGTCACAGACCGGCGCCAACCATGTTATATATATATTTCTTTTAGAGTGCGTTTTTCGGGCATCCCGTTCCGAGGCTACGGGAAGAGGCCGCGAGAGAGGGCGGAGAGGACTGCCCAGGGTCGAGGGGCATCTGGAGACGGTCGGCTTTGTGAATCGCGCAAGCGGCTGTTCTTCGGAGGCGGCTTCGCTGTCCCCTTCGACGGAGTCGGGGCTTGGCCGCGGTGTAAGATTACCAGAGTGGAGCAGGCAAAGCGCACGGTGAAGCGAGTTGTGCGCCCTGTGTCCACTGTTCGGTCGCTTCCGCTGGTCGGGATCGCGGAGACGGCCGGGCCATAAATCGACAGTGCACATGCTGTCTTCGGTGGCGCCGAGAAAAACGCCCGTAAATAACCGCTGGGCACAGCACTGTCTTCCCCCAGCGTCTTCCGCCCGCTCGTTAGCAGTTCGGTGGGAAGGGACACAGTCGGTTGGAAAGAGGCAGCGAAGAAGGTTGTGTGAGTCTTTGCGGCGTGCGGGGCCGAATTCCTGACGGCGAGGCGCGCTTCATCGCACCGGGCCCGCCGCCTTCGAGCCATCGCCGCAACGACTGCCACACGAGCCGTCCCCGTTCTTCGCCGTGCTCCGATATGGTCTGTCCGCCGGCTTGTCCTCTTCTTCTTTGTTCTGTTAACTCTCAATGGCTCCTGTGCCTCTAAACTCCTTTGTTTACTGTTGTTGTAACGCTGCCTGATTATTGAATGTTCTGGTCGTGTTTCCAATTGTGTGTGCTTCTCGCCAATTCTGTTCGTTCCTACTTTGAGTTCTTTGTTCCCTTATTGTCCGTGATCAGTTTTGTGTATGATTAAATGCTTGTTATCCCCCTTCAACGAGTTGCTTCGTGATTGCCGACGCACCGATACACGGGCGCCTTGCTCGGGCTGACCAACCCTGAATAAATAAATGTTGCACAGAGACCTCTCGCTTGTAGGCCAGGGCGAAGCGTAAAGCGGACCCCTGTGTTCCGTCGGCTTGCGCCTGGCAGCCGGATCGGCGAGCGACTTGTAGGTTTTTGTGACAATAATTGGCGTCCGCGACAGGACCTGGTCAGCCACGTGTCGGTGCTGAGGATACGAAGGAACTCGTTTGAGGGGTCGTGCCAGTGGCAAGAAGTCCACTGTTTCGTTGAGCACGATGGCAGAGGCCGAGTTTGATAAACTCGTTGATCAGGGACGGAGCTTCGGCTTCGAAGGTAAAGAATTGTTTTCTTGGATAGAGCAGGAGAGAGCTAGACGTCGAGAAGAGCGCAATGCAGAACGCACTTGGCGGAGGGAAGAAGCTGAACGCGAAAAGACTATGAGAGAGGAGGAGTCCAAATTAAAGCTCGAGAGGGAAAGAGAAGAGTCCACGTTAAGAATGGCTCTGCTTGAAAAAGAAAAAGAGGTGTTGTTGCTGAGGCAGCAACCTGGCAGTTCCTCGGAAACGGACTCTAGGTCGGGGTCGGAAGAGAGGGGAGCTATGTCGGGAAACAAAGTGAACCCGCACAAAGTTATGCCTGTGTTCAATGAGCAACGTGATGACCTCGACGCGTATTTGATGCGTTTTGAGCGCGTGGCTCGAGGTCAAGGTTGGCCACGAGACCAGTGGTCCACTGCATTGAGCCTGTGTTTGAGCGGTGAGGCACTGAGCGTTTTCAGCAGGATGTCCGCGCCAGATTGCACGGATTATGAAAAGTTAAAGCAAGCATTGATGCTACGTTTTAGAATGACCGAGGAAGGGTTTAGAGAAAAGTTTAAGGTTGCATCCCCTATGAACGGGGAAACGTGCTCCCAGTTTGTTACTCGGCTCACGAATTTCCTTGAGCGGTGGGTCGAGCTGTCCAACACCAAGAAGGAATACAATGATCTGTTCGAGCTGATGGTGAAGGACCAGTTCCTTTCAAGCTGCGCGGCACCACTGGAACTCTTCCTAAAAGAGAAAAAAGATGCTACTCTTCACGAAATGATAGAAAGAGCGGAGCATTATGTAGACGCGCATGGATGGCCGAATTTCGCAAGACGTCCAGCTGCGAGGAAAGAGCCGTCAGCTACAGCAGATGCGGAACAAAGAGCTGAAAGGAAAGACAGGAGCCAGTCAGCTGTGAAGGCGAGGGATCAGGAAGTGCAAAGATGCTTCCTTTGCTCTCGTACCGGCCATCGAGCCGAAAACTGTCGCGTGGGCAGAGCGGAGGGCAACTACCAACCTCTGAAATGTTTCAAGTGTGGCAAAAGCGGCCACACTAGTTGGAAGTGTTGGCAGAAGGGTCCAAACAAGCCAAAAGGCACGGCAGAAGAATCAGCGTCGTTGTGCATTGAGAACGGATACATTGAGCTGAAGAATGGGGAAAAGATCCCGGTCGTTGGCGTGGGCCTGACAGATGAGCCCGTATATGTTAATGAGAAACTTCCAGTAGTCACCGGGGTGGTTGGTAACCAAAGGGTTCGGGTGCTCAGAGACACTGGATGCAACACAGTGATAGTAAGGAGGAGTCTGGTCAAGGATGGTGACCTCATAGGGTCCAACTCTCCCGTGTACCTCCTCGATCGGTCGGTTGTCGTGCTTCCAGAGGCTTGGATCAGCGTGGACACACCTTACTTCAAGGGCCGTCTTCGGGCGAAGTGTATGAAGGATCCCCTTTATGACCTGGTACTCGGCAACGTTGAAGGAGTTAGAAATGCCGCCGATCCGGATCTCGACTGGAGATTGGATACGATGGCCGCGACTGTGCCCTCCTCGAAAGAAGTACAACCCTCAAGGAGTATTAGCGCTGAGCAGGAGTGCGACACTGCTGGAGGCGAGCGCTCGGCTATCACAGACTCGGATGGTGACCATGCAAAGGCCGTAGTGACGAGATCGCAAGCCCGTGAGAAAAGACCGTTAAAGGGCCTTCGGGTGTCGGAGAATTCAGATAACGTAAGCCGGGAAGGCCTAATCAAGGAGCAGACTATAGGAGTCGGATAGACTAATTCGCGGAGGCGTGTTGTTATCACTGTATAATGATGTTTGTTTTTCTCCACGTCAGGGCTTCTATGTATTCATGCCACTGACGACCTCATGCAGTGTTCTGTATTATGTTCTTCCATGTGTTCTGTAGGGAGGCATTAGGTCTAGCTTTGTGCAGCTATGATATAATACGATGTGGTTGCCGTCTTTGTGCCGTGCGTTATCATGTGCTTCTTAGTATGGACAATACTGTGGACTTCGCGAGTGCAGTGGGTGCGCGTCAGCTGACAGTGCCAGAGAACTGACAGTGCCCATGAGACTGGGTCCAGATCCTCATGCCATTGGGATTGGACTATCTTTTTTTTTTCTTGGACAATGCAACCGTGAAGTGTGCATATCCACCTGTGCGTCCGTAGATTCTACACTAGTTTTGAGAGTACCTTCCTGCTCTGACGTTCGACGCTCATAGGTTTCCTGTTGTTATTGTGTGTGATTTGTCGCTGGCCTGTGGCTAGTAAAATATTACGCTGTAATATTCTTGAGCGGGGAGCAGTGTCACAGACCGGCGCCAACCATGTTATATATATATTTCTTTTAGAGTGCGTTTTTCGGGCATCCCGTTCCGAGGCTACGGGAAGAGGCCGCGAGAGAGGGCGGAGAGGACTGCCCAGGGTCGAGGGGCATCTGGAGACGGTCGGCTTTGTGAATCGCGCAAGCGGCTGTTCTTCGGAGGCGGCTTCGCTGTCCCCTTCGACGGAGTCGGGGCTTGGCCGCGGTGTAAGATTACCAGAGTGGAGCAGGCAAAGCGCACGGTGAAGCGAGTTGTGCGCCCTGTGTCCACTGTTCGGTCGCTTCCGCTGGTCGGGATCGCGGAGACGGCCGGGCCATAAATCGACAGTGCACATGCTGTCTTCGGTGGCGCCGAGAAAAACGCCCGTAAATAACCGCTGGGCACAGCACTGTCTTCCCCCAGCGTCTTCCGCCCGCTCGTTAGCAGTTCGGTGGGAAGGGACACAGTCGGTTGGAAAGAGGCAGCGAAGAAGGTTGTGTGAGTCTTTGCGGCGTGCGGGGCCGAATTCCTGACGGCGAGGCGCGCTTCATCGCACCGGGCCCGCCGCCTTCGAGCCATCGCCGCAACGACTGCCACACGAGCCGTCCCCGTTCTTCGCCGTGCTCCGATATGGTCTGTCCGCCGGCTTGTCCTCTTCTTCTTTGTTCTGTTAACTCTCAATGGCTCCTGTGCCTCTAAACTCCTTTGTTTACTGTTGTTGTAACGCTGCCTGATTATTGAATGTTCTGGTCGTGTTTCCAATTGTGTGTGCTTCTCGCCAACTCTGTTCGTTCCTACTTTGAGTTCTTTGTTCCCTTATTGTCCGTGATCAGTTTTGTGTATGATTAAATGCTTGTTATCCCCCTTCAACGAGTTGCTTCGTGATTGCCGACGCACCGATACACGGGCGCCTTGCTCGGGCTGACCAACCCTGAATAAATAAATGTTGCACAGAGACCTCTCGCTTGTAGGCCAGGGCGAAGCGTAAAGCGGACCCCTGTGTTCCGTCGGCTTGCGCCTGGCAGCCGGATCGGCGATCGACTTGTAGGTTTTTGTGACACTAGGGGAAAGTCAAGAGCCATGGTGATGACTGCTCTATCCCCTGCGACCATTGTGTTGCAACGAAGCGCATAGCAAATAATCGAATTGGGCACCATGTTTATAGGACATTCGAGGGAGGACAAACAAACTACGGATTGTCTCCAAAGAAGGAGAAGAAGAAACTTTATTAAAGAATAGTCCGGCAGTTTTTGTTGTGGTGGCCTCAGGTGGCGGCTCGAAGTCCTTGGACTCGGGCGGCATCTTCGGCTTGCCGGACGGCCTCTTCAGAGCCGCCTCCCAGCGTCGGCCACGCCTACGGAGAAGGTCCCCGGCGGCTCCCGCATCCAAGGCGGCGTCGGGTAGAAGCGAGCTCGAGCCTTCCCGTACTCTGGCAACGGCCGCGATTATGGACATGTCGCGAACGGAGCTGGTTTGATTACCGTTATTGCCGACACATTTCCAGAGCATGTCTCGCAGCGTTGCTCTCTGTCCGCAAGTTTTACACGCGTCTGTTGGATATAAACGCGGGTAGCAGTGGTGTAGGACGGCGGGGCTAGGGTAGGTGTGTGTCTGTAGCAAGCGTAAAGTTACGGCCTCGTGCCTGTTCAACTTATAGTGCGGTGGCGGGAATGTGCGTCTTTCGAGCCTGTAGTGTTGGGTGAGGTCTCTGAACGTGGTTAGGCGATCGCCCCACGCCTACTGTGTTTCTTGTTGCTGCATTTCTGTCGTAGTGTCCCGATCCGGCAGATCCGATGCCCTGCTCTCTGGGGCGGAAGCGGCGGCCACATAATCAGCGGCGGCTCGGCGTGAGACCTCGAGTCGTGGCGTGGGCCGTCTCGTTGCCCGCGAGCGGAACATCGGTGTGTGCCGGGGTCCTGAGGAGGAAGACCGTAGAATTTTGGGGTTGCGAGGGCGATGACGAGTCGCCGTCGTCAGAAATTTGGAGTATTCGGGCCGCTTCCCGCGAGGCGCGACCGCGCGCGAAGCCGCGGATTGCCGCCTGCGAGTCACTGATCACGATCGCAGTCTTCTGCACTGCGGCGAGTTCTAGGGCTATCGCGGCTTCTTCGACCGCCTCCGTGTGTCCCGTGGTCACCGTGCCGCTCGCGAGGCACTTACCCGTGCGGTCTACAACCGCGATCGCGTGTGCGCTTCTCCCTCCTCCATATCGCGCAGCGTCTACGTACACCGCCTCGTTGCTGTTACCAAGCTTCTTCTGAAGGTCGCTTGCTCGTTTGTTGCGTCTCCCGGCGTGGTGCGTCGGGTGCATGTTCTTGGGAAGCGGCGAGATGATCAGGCGGTCGCGGACCGAGGCTGGAACCACCGTGTTTTCTCCATGCTAAGTGTGGTACGCGATGCCGAGCGACTCGAGGATGCATCGACCTGTCTTTGACTTCGCTAATCGTTCATATTGCGCAGCGTCGTGCGGCTCGATTAACTCGTCAAGTGAGTTGTGAAGTCCGAGCTCTAGGAACTTGTCGGTGCTCGCATTGAGTGGAACGCCGACCACCCTCTTGAAAGCCTTTAGTATCATGCATTCGACTTTGTTTTTTTCGGACTTTATTCACTTCAGGTAGGGAGCAACATACGTTATGCGGCTTATCGCGTACGCCTGCACGAGATGGATCGCGCACTCTTCACGCATACCATTGCGTCTATTCGTGATGCGACGCAAGAGTCGGATCGTGTCATCTACCGAACGACGAAGTCTTCGCACCGTCTATCCGTTATGGCCATTTGCCTGCAGGTGTAACCCCAGGATTCTAATTTTGTCTACGTGCGGTACGGGAGTACCATCTGCCAATATAATACGTATTTTGGACCGTTCCTTGTAGTGCAGGGTTTTACGACCTCTCCTTGTGGGTTTGTAGAGTAGGAGTTCGGACTTGGTAGCAGCGCACTCGAGGGCCGTTCCAGGCAAGTAGTTATAAACCGCATCTTCTCCTGCCTGTAGCGTTCGCTCGACGTGACCGTCACATCCTCCCCTGGGAACCCAGAGGGTGATGTCATCCGCGTAGAGACTGTGATGCAATCCTTCTACTTCTGTTAATTTCTCGGGTGGACCGAGTAGAACTAAATTAAAGAGTAACGGTGATATGACGGATCCTTGCGGCGTGCCGCACGGACCCGTCTCAAATTGCGGCGATTCCTCGTCGCCGACGCATGCGCGCCTGCCCGCGAGGAAATCTCTAACGTAATTATACATTCTCTGGCCTAGTCCTAATGTTCTAATTGTTTTTAAGACCGCTTCGTGTTTAACCTTGTCAAAGACCGTTTTAATATCTAGGCCTAGAATTGCATTATATAGTGGAGCTGGTAGTGTCGTCTACGGTCTAGTGTTACGTCCTGTGTGGAGAGCTTGCGGCGGAATCCTAGCATTGTGTGCGGGAACAGTTGGGACAAAAATCACTTCTTTTCCTTCGAAATAATCTCTAGCGGAGTCAATTCACTTGTAAAACTTTATCCTACCGTTTGAATCAACTGTGAAGCTTTTCAAGCTTAATGCTGTTGAGTTGTCCCTGCGTTGTGGGCTTCACGTCGTGCAGAGTGGTAAATGTCCTTTCTTTAATAAATTTCCCTCTTCAAACATAAGCAAAAAAAAAAAAAAATGCAGGGCACTCGGTGCGACGAACAGGGCGCGTGGGGAACGACGGCCTTTCCCTGATAGCCTTTAATTACCTCGTCACAGCAAACGCAGTGTGAGTTGCGGCGCTGTGGTGGTGGATAAACCGATCACCCGCATTTCACAATTCTGCGAGTTTTCCTCGCACGTTCTTTCTTAATCGCATTACTACTTCCAAATAAAATTGCTGATTGACAGTCTCTTCAGGAGAAACAGATACCCAAATTCCGCGATCTCCGAAGAAGGAAAAAAAGAAATCATGATAATCGTCTTCGCACGAGCGCAGTCGTCACAATTTTTAAGGTTTTTGTTAAAAAGGTCTCTTCAACTGGCTCTAAACCGGCTTGGTTTCGGGGTCATACCGATAGCAGCAGCTGTCGTCACCTGTGATGATCTTATACATAAGGTGTGGGTCACTTTCGACGTAATTTTTGAAATCCTTGCACAGAATCGGACAAGTGTTTGTTTTTACCTCTGTGAGTAGGCAGGGAACAAACATCGCGGCAACGAGTCCTCGTGCGTAATTACACACTTAAAACGCACTACACAAGAGCACGCCAGCAGCTTCTGAAGTTTCTAAAGCGTCTAGCGATGACTGTCGCTGATTTTTTTTGTTCGAACCTTTCTCACAATCACGTAGGTACGGCTAATTGAAAGCCGACCGAATTGAGGGCGCTGTATAACGCTTATTTCTCGTCTTGCAACTGCTGTTGCGGCTTGAGGTGGCGTTTGGGCCAGCAATCCACCAAGCCCAACGTCCGGTCGTAGGAATGAAGAAACAGGGGTTTATTTTACATTATCTACACTGGGGCTCCAGATACGGAATCCCACTCCATGTAGGAGCATATTAAACGTTTTAGTTCACACCGGGAAGCGTAAGCCTGTCACTGCCCGAAAGGTCTCCGCTTTTAATACCATGTTCTTCGCTAGGCGACCAAACTAGCGAGTCTGATGACTGTATCGCGGCCAGTCACAATCGTCGAACCGTTCGCAATATCCCGCCGATAATAACGCACCGCTCCGCTGAACTCGGCCTCCGATAGTACTGAATATGCCCCCGCATATTCAGCGAGCGTATAGCAATATGGAAATCCGAGGTCGAAGCCATTCCCACGGTAGCATTCGACGTTGGCCCTTTTCATCATTAGTTCAGGCTGTCAGGTACAGGTGGAGGGGCCTTTTGTGGACCCGTCAACCATCGGCGTCGACACTGCGTCGACACTGCGTCGACTTCGGGATAGGCGCTGATGAATGGGTGGGCTTGCCTCGTGGTAATCGTCTAATTAAGGCCCTTGGTCGTGTTGAGACGTAACACTGCCCAAACCACTAAAAAATCCCCGTACGGCTGAGTGCCTCCTCAGTAAACGCCGTTCGAAGCATTTCGAGCGTTTATTTGGCCGTTTTTTCTAAGGAGGAATGCAAATCTTAAGGAGATTCGTGGTCCCTTACGAACAGACCTCACGGTTTCGCGAAAGTAGCCCAACAACAGTTGCGACAACTGTCGCCACAAAACCGCAATATATTTTGCGGTGACATCGGCTTGGCTACTGATTTATTAAATGTCCATGTGTACATTCATCTAGCTGGAGAACACAGAAATACAGCCGCGAAGAGCTGAATGAAGCCAGTCCGTTTCTTTTCTTTTACGTTGTTGTTTTATTTAAGGGAGGTGGGGGGAGGGCGCAGGTTGATTATTTATTTTAATATGACTTTTAATTGCTCTTTTAATATAAAGTTCGAAGCAGAAAGACGTATTCATTGCGTAGCCTCACAGTGAAAATAATTTTTTTTATTCTGAAAAAAAAAAAGAAAGACTTCATTGAGTCGAAAAGAACAAAGGCAGCACAACCAGGTTGCATGTACTCGCAGTCATGTAACAAAATATAAATATTACCTAACTCTTAAGTTTGTTTGCAGGTTGTTTGCGCACCCGTGTATTGGCTTCAAGAGCGCGAACATTTTACTGAACACAGCTTGAGGGGCAGGACAGTAGGGGTGTGCAAATATTCGAAATTACGAATACAAATCGAATATTTTGCTAATTCTAAGCGCATTCGGTTCGAGAAATGCATTTTCAGAAGTTCCTGAATATTCGGGGAGGGCCAAATAACGGTAGAACCGGAGAATATTCGGACAGACGGCAAATATTCGCGCAAGTAACGAATTATATGCTTGCTCCGCATTTTTCTAAGAAATGTCGGTATTCCCAGGAAATTCCCATGATGCGCTCTCTATGTGTTTGCTCTGTCTGTCACACGCCCGTGAGACAAGATCAGTTTCGGTTTCTTTTTCGCCAAGATTTATTCTGCGGCTCTTTCATAACGGTATGTGATGTACTTTCAGGTTCTATAAGCAGATGCAATAAAATGAGTATCTCGATAATGTTACCTGAACTATTTTTGGCGGTTTGGAAAAAAAAAAAAGAAAACAATATGTTCCAGCAGAACATTGCATCGTCATCTACAACTCCCGCCTTGTGTTCCAAAGTCTCTAAAATGGTGGCCGGCTTTTTACTACGTGCTGCTGCTTTGTGAGGCAAACGCAAACCATGCTAACTGCGCCGATGCGCTATTTGCAACGATCTCAGCGCTGACGCAGTCCTCGCTCAACGTTCTTTCTGAAAGACTGGAATCAACTGTGGATCATGGGCGACGAAGCAAGCAGGAAAATAAACCTAGAAAAGGTGTTTTTTGGTGGTACTAACACAAGACTTGTCGTCGTCGACAGCTCGCTGCAAGTTGTGCGAATCTGTTCCTCAAACGGGAACAACCACAACTCTTCAAGAATCACATGAAAAAGCACCCTTTTTTAATGGAAGAGTACAAAAAGGACGCTTCCACAAGCGCGCCGTCGAAGAGATCAACCGACAATGAATGATGTACAGTCGCAATCAAAAATACGCGGCCCATGGCTTCGGGCGCAGGAGCGGCTGTAGGGCCACACCGCGCCGCTGCTATCTCCATCGGGCTAAAGGGACTTTCATCATCATCGTCGTCGTCGTCGTCGTCGTTATCATCATCATCAGCCTGGTGACGCCCACTGCAGGCCAAAGGCCTCTCCTATACTTCTCCAACTGCCCCGGTCATGTACTAATTGTGGCCATGTTGTCCCTGCAAACTTCTTAATCTCATCAGTCCATGTAACTTTCTGCCGCCCCCCGCTACGCTTCCCTTCTCTTGGAATCCAGTCCGTAACCCTTAATGACCATCGGTTATCTTCCCTCCTCATTACATGTCCTGCCCATGCCCATTTCTTTTTCTTGATTTCAACTAAGATGTCATTAACTTGCGTTTCTTCCCTCACCCAATCTGCTCTTTTCTTATCCCTTAACGTTACACCCATTATTCTTCCTTCGATAGCTCGTTGCGTCGTCCTCAACTTACGTAGGACCCTTTCCCTACGCCTCCAGGTTTCTGCCCCGTACGTGAGCACTGGTAAGACACAGCTGTTACACACTTTTCTCTTGAGGGATAATGGCAACCTGCTGTTCATGATCTGAGAATGCCTGCCAAATGCACCCCAGCCCATTCTTCTGATTATTGCGGTCTCATGATCCGGATCCGCGGTCACTACCTGCCCGAAGTAGATGTATTCCCTTACCACTTCCAGTGTCTCGCTACCTATCATAAACTGCTGTTACCTTCCGAGACTGTTAAACATTACTTTAGTTTTCTGCAGATTAATTTTTAGACCAGCCATTCTGCTTTGCCTCTCCAGGTCAGTAAGCATGCATTGCAATTGGTCCCCTGAGTTACTAAGCAAGGCAATATCATCATCGAATCGCAAGGTACTAAGGTATTCTCCATTAATTCTTATCCCCAATTCTTCCCAATCCAGGTCTCTGAATACCTCCTGTAAACATGCTGTGAATAGCATTGGAGAGACCGTATCTCCCTGCCTGACGCCTTTCTTTATAGGAATTTTGTTGCTTTCTTTATGGAGGACTACGGTGGCTGTGAAGCCGCTATATATATTTTTCAGTACTTTTACATACGGCTCCTCTACACCCTGATTCCGTAATGCCTCCATGACAGCTGAGGTTTCGACTGAATCAAACGCTCTCTCGTAATCAATGAAATATATATATATATATATATATATATATCAGGGTTGGTTTTATTCCGCACATTTCTCTATCCCTTGATTGATAGTCTGACTATGGTCAATTGTTGAGTAGCCTTTACGGAATCCTGTCTGGTCCTTTGGTTGACAGAAGTCTAAGGTGTTCCTCATTCTATTTGCGAGTACCTTAGTAACTACTTTGTAGGCAACGGACAGTAAGCTGATCGGTCTGTAATTTTTCAACTCTTTGGCGTCCCCTTTCTTATGGATCAGGATTATGTTAGAGCGTTCTTCCAAGATTATGGTACGCTCGAAGTCATGAGGCATTGCGTATAGAGGGTGGCCAGTTTTTCTAGAACAATCTGCCCACCATGATTCAAAAAACCTTCTATTACCTGATCCTCCCCAGCTGCCTTCCCCCTTTGCATAGCTTCTAAGGTTTTCTTTACTTCTTCCGGCGTTACTTGTGGGATTTCATATTACTCTAGACTATTCTCTCTTCCATTATCGTCGTGGGTACCACTGGTAGTGCATAAATCTCTATAGAACTCTTCAGCCACTTGAACTATCTCATCTATATTAGTAATGATATTGCCGGTTTCGTCTCTTAACACATACATCTGATTCTTGCATATTCCTAGTTTCTTCTTCACTGCTTTTAGGCTTCCTCCGTTCCTGAGAGCATGCTCAATTCTATCCATATTATACTTCCTTATGTCAGCCGTCTTACGCTTGTTAATTAACTTGCAAAGTTCTGCCAGTTATATTCTAGCTGTAGAATTAGAGGCTTTCATACATGGGCGTTTCTTGATAAGATCTTTCGTCTCCTGCGATAGCTTACTGGTATCATGTCTGACGGGGTTACCACCGACTTCTATTGCACACTCCTTAATGATGCCTATATTATTGTCGTTGATTGCTTCAACACTAAGGTCCTCTTCCTGAGTTAAAGCCGAATACCTGTTCTGTAGCTTGATCAGGAATTTCTCTATTTTCCCTTTTACCGCTAACTCGTTAATCGGCTTCTTATGTACCAGTTTCTTCCGTTCCCTCCTCAAGTCTAGGCGAATTCGAGTTCTTACCATCCTATGGTAACTGCAGCGCACCTTGCCGAGCACGTCCCGATCTTTTATGATGCCAGGGTTAGCGCAGAGTATAAGGGCTATTTCATTTCTAGTCTCGCCCTTCGGGCTCCTCCAGGTCCAAATTCGGCTATCCCGCTTGCGGAAGAAGGTATTCATTATCCGCATATTATTCTGCAAACTCAACTAATAACTCTCCCCTGTTATTCATAAAACCTATGCCATATTCCGCCACTGACTTGTCTCCAGCCTGCTGCTTGCCTAACCTGGCATAGAAGTCGCCCATCAGTATGGTGTATTTTGTTTTGACTTTACCCATCGCCGATTGCACGTCTTCATAGAAGTTTTCGACTTCCCGCTCATCATGAGTGGATGTAGGGGCGTAGACCTTTACGACCTTCAATTTGTACCTCTTATTAAGTTTCACAAGACCTGCCGCCCCCTCGTTAATGCTATAGAATTCCGGTATGTTACTAGCTATATCCTTATTAATCAGGAATCTGACTCCTAGTTCTCGTCTTTCCGCTAAGCCCCGGTTGTACAGGACGCGCCTGCTTTTTAGCACTGTATATGCTTCGTTTGTCCGCCTAACTTCACTGAGCCCTATTATATCCCATTTACTGCCGTCGAATTCCTCCAGTAGCACTGCTACACTCGCCTCACTAGATAACGTTCTAGCGTGAAACGTTGCCAGGTTGAGATTGCAATGGCGGCCCGTCTGGACCCAGGGATTCTTAGCACCCTCTGCTGCGTCACAGGTCTGACCGCCGCCATGGTCAGTTGCTTCGCAGCGGCTGGGGACTGAAGGCCGGGGTTTGATTATTGTATTCATATAGAAGGTTGTGGCCAGGTACTGCACCAGGGTGGCCACTCCTGCTCTGGTGAGTGAGTGCCTTACCGGTTCTGGTCACTGGGATCAGGCCACACTCCAGGCCTGTTTATGCAATTTTATCAACACACGGATTTTTTTTAATCCTTTGGAAAATTGCGCGGCAGTGGGATTCGAACCACCGTCCTCTTGCACGCAAGGCGGATGCTCTACCTCTACGCCACCGCCGCGCCTCCCTCGATGTAGAAAAGGACTTTACATCGGGCTAGAGTTACTGTATATGCTACCAAAGGTAGCACAGTTGCACGTCTGTTTTATCACGCCGCTAGTGCCTCTATTGGCAGAACGTCATCACGTGGTAGTCAAGCAGCCGTGCATTGCGGAGAAGCAGATGCTCGGGACAATTTTTGTATTTCCCGACGCCGCCGCTGCAGCGAACTGGATTGACGTAAGTTATCGGCAGTCAAATTCAGAGCGAATCCGGCCTATCTTGGCGTTTGCTGTTCCCGTGAGGGCTAGCTGCGGAGCAACAACACAACGTGAGCAGCGCATCTCACAGTTCGTTCATCGCAGTGTCATCGCAGTTCCATCGGAATCATATAATGTCCGAATGCTCTACTTCCAACTGCACGAATCACTCTGAAAGCGGAAAAGCTTTTTATTCGATCCCATGCGTCACACTGCTTTCGCAGAATTGTCATAAAGAAGCCAGCTCACATTTTCATGATAATGCGCTGCTTGGGTTGTTGTTTCTGAACATAGAAGAGGTTACTACTAAGTAAAGATATTTCATCTACTACTGCTTATGTGAAGCAGGACGGAATAGGAATGAATGTCGTCATTTAACATACGGTAAGGGCCTAACTGTGTTTTGCATTATCACCTATAATGTAGCTATGTCAATGCTGTGAGAGAAAAAAATGGCCAGGCTTAGCTTGGTTAAGCCAAGAATGCGTTGCATATTGTGTTGGGGCCCAGCTTTTCCTCCGGCTGTCGTGACGTCACGTCACGTGGTTGCGCTAAAGGTCAATGGTGGCTGCCCGGCCGCGCCAAAGGGCTGAACTGAGGGATTGCAATATGCAACGCATAAAAGTTTCACTACGCTCCCACAGAAGGGTACTTTTGGAATGCCTGCAGTGAAAAGGCACATAATGAAATGGCACTTGCAGGTGTGGCTGGTATCCAGTGCCTGCTGGTAGGTGGGTGCGTTTCTACAGCAAATCTGATGGGGTACCAGAGTCGAAATAATAATAGTTGGTCATTGATTCAACAGTAATATTTTAGACTGCCTCCACGTTGAGAGCTTTGGCACATAAGCAGGTATGGGCCTCATTATATTTAGTACAGTTCCCTTTGTAAAGGAGCACAAATTGACAAATCTCACTGTATCAAAACGTGCGCACGCACATGCACTACTGTTTTTATTTTTCTGAAATTCGCATTGTGGTTTTATTGCCAAAAAAGAGGTCGTTGCGGCTCGGTGCTTTCTGTTCCTGTTTACATGCTAAAAGAGCCCTGAACTTCTCTTAGTAGCGTATTTATCTTTGTTGAAACAAAATCTGGTTGCCAAGCAATATTCAAGCGAAGGAAAAATATTAAAGCATCTGATTGTTTACCTCAATTGCTAACGTTTATCCAGTTTTTAATACACTATATTATTTCGAACCTTATACTACCTTGTTATGTAGCTTTTTCACAAGGAACTCTTTTGTAGGATTTTCGGAATCCATAAAGTAACATCAACATATTCCTTAAGACTGTTCGGGGCGATCTAATTATTACCGTCGAGGTTCATGAATGCTGCATCTGATCGGCGTATATAGAATACACAATCTATTCTAGATACGCCATTGCCCATACGTTATTAGCTCAAAAGTTCCTAGAAGGTGCACAGGTGACTGCAAGTCCAAAAACAACTGCTAATATTTGCGCTGCATCTTACGCCGCGCGCTAATAAGAGCAGCGCACTTTGCTTGACGATCTTATCCAGTCAACTTTTCCGATGCGCTTTGTTTGCGATTAGGCGGAAAAGCGGTCCACAAGCGATACAAAAGCGCCCACGGTCGATCAACGATATGGTAGACGTGTCGCCTGCAAAAACGGAGTGCGGCTTCGCCGCATAGATTTGGTTGCTTCCCAAGCAAGATGGCGGAGCTACGCGCAACTCTGCTACCTTTGGTAGCATATAACACTACATCAGGCTAACATCGGGCTAACATCGGGCGCCTGCTTTGAGGGTGCACCGAGTGCCGCCAATCTTCGCCCTCACTCTCTTGCGGCCAAGTCACGCTTTTGATAAGTTTGAAGTGCGGCGTTCGGCTGTTTCGCAGCTGACGGTCAGTTGGAAAGAGGGTTCGCCAGTGCGCGCTTGCTTTCCTCCCCGTGCCAGCTCGAGTTCGGCTAAGCGTACGGAACGTGCCGTGTCCGATTTGGTTTCACGTTTCATGTTTACGTGCGCCTCGCTCCCGTTTGTGCCGCGCTTCCGTGCTTGGCGTTTGAACGGACGGCCCACGTGCATGCAGGCTCTCAACAGAAGACGCCGTGGCAAGGCATTGGGGCAAAGGAGTAGCAAGCAAAGTGCCACCACTTTGTTGATGTCAACGCCCGTGATGACTGATGTTCCATTCTCGTTTAAGGCGAAAGCGTTATAGGCTCAAGCGGGAGACACATGGTGCGATTTTCCGTGCGATCTGTCGTACGGCGCGTCGTGTGCGACTTGCCGCATGCGGCGATTCGGGACACATGGTACGAATGACCGAGCGGCGGGTAGCTCCGCCCAGAACCGGCGCCCCTGCGTGGAAGCTCGGAATGCTGCGTAACTTCGAACAGAAAGTGAAAGCAAACGTATTTGCACAGTTCTCTTGTTTGAAACAAACGATGACAATATAAACACGCCTATGCAAGCACTGTAGACGTGTTTCCGCAAGGCCGCGTTAGCAGTAACGGATCCTTTGACAGCCGCCGATGGCTATAGGAGCCGGCAGACACAGCTCGCTCGGCCATCGAATCCGACACCGGTGGCACTTGTGACACGATCGCTTGCAACTCGTATAACGAAGCGTCTATGTTAGTCGGCACAACGTGTACACACTTATCTTACGCTTAATTTGCAGCACATTTGATTTCATTGGCGCCAACGGAAGCGAACGAGCATACCAGGCGAGCTTGCGATCGCTGGGAGACTGTGTCGGCCTAGCTCGCCGGCCGTCTATCCGAGGACGAGGGCCCATGCCGATGCCTCCGCAGCGCGCAATAAAGCGCCTAAATTCATCGGCACAATCAATGCCTGAACATTTATGTTTCTCTTAAGTGAAAGTACGGTTAGTTTTCTCGGTGCCGTTAGTAGCGATGAGTAAACACGCCAGTCAGGCGAGCCGCTTCGTATAGACGATTGCTGGCGCATCTGCGCTGACCGCGTCCGGTTACAAATCACGCCAACTATTTACTATATCTCACAACGTTTTATAACATGCACTCTTTCGAGGCCGCTTTATTCTGTAAGTTATTTCGTGTCAGAAACAAATTGCAGCTTATTTATGTGCCGCTTGTATGGAACCGTCCGAACCTGCAGCCATTCCCGGAAGCCGTCCGCCGCCGCCGTGCGAAGAACTACGGCAGCACGGCAAACGAAGCAAAATGGAAGCGCCCTCCTGTGCACTGACCATCAGCTGCGAAGCAGCCGAACGCCGCACTTGAAATTTATCAAGCGCGTGATTGGCAGCACGAGAGTGAAGGCGAAGATTGGCGTCACTCGGTCACAGAACACCTATACAAACTTAGAGAAGGGAAACTGTACCTTCCACAGTGCTACGGAAATAAGCGTAGCGGTGGCGTCGTGAACTAAAGTATGTGACCACAGGTGGCGCTGTACAACAGGAAACGGTAGGATAGGTAAGGTAGGATATTAGGCAGCATAGTAGTAAGAGCTTGGTGGCGCAAGCCACCGCCCCGTTCCAAAGGGGACGCTCATAACATCCATCCATCCATCCGGAAGCGGGGTTTTGCACACGCTTTACCAGGTGTTCTGTGGCTTTACTGGTTTTCTGGCTGCTGCGCCTCGATCGTGCTCCCGCCAGTTTAGTTGCTGTGTAGCAAACGTAGCGCCTTCATTATGTAGGCGCTGCGTTTGCCACACAGCAACCAAACTGGCGGGAGCACGATCGAGGCGCAGCAGAATACATGTAGCGCTGAGTCATATCGAGTTAAGGCACACTCTGAACTGACTTTTAAGGGCATCCCGAGCGGTTTTTCGTTTATTACGCCGCCGTTACGCCGAGTTGTGCCGCCGCGCTCCAGCTGTTGCATTTCGTGTAGGGCTACTGACAGAATGTGGTTTCCAGGTGGCACGATGGCCTCGACTGGAATAAACGCACACGACACCAAAGATTGAGTAAGCCTGAAAATATTTTATTTGCATTTTACAAGTACAACAAAAAGCACACGTCTACGCATCCACACAAACGCGGTTACATAGTCAAGGACATAGTCAAGAAATGGCTCATTAATAAGGGTAGCACAAGCGCACAAGAAAGAAGACCTAAGCTACAAAACGTACTGTCGGCTGCTAAGTATAATGATTTCCCTGTCACCGCGTGTCACTTTTGTACAGCATCTTTACAGCACTACCAGGCCGGGTAGTTTGGCGGAAAGAACGCAACAGCCTACGGCCGTCAGCTTCCTCTTCCTTACGGGTGTCATAATTATCCTAATCTCCGCATCAAAGTCGTGCAAGTCCGCATACAGGCATCTGTATCTGAACCATATGTGCCAGCTTAATACATGTGTAGTAAAATTATGATAACCACTGCGTCTTATCAAACGTATTGGTTTTGCAAATGCGCATTACAGCTGACGGAACGACATACTGTAAGTGAAGCACAAGAGAACAAGGACAAAAGGAGGATACAACACTTGAAGAAATGAAGAATTAGTAGGCGTACAGCAAACAAGCGATGACGGAGAACACACAATGATGCATCGGGTGTTCTGTGACATCGGTTTGCGTACTTACGGTGCTATGGAGATCAACGGCATAAAAACGTACCTTCAAGCGTACTCCCTCAACCTCCGCCGCATTCATTATGACAATCAACGCCTAAACAAAATGAGGCACTATTTTTTGCCAAGAGTAGACCTCTTTACAGCAAGTCTATGTAATAACTCGCAGACGAAACCAGCATGTTATCAAAAATGTTTTACCGCCGTAGTATTCGAACGCCAACGGCCAGGAAACACATCGATGCCAATAGGCTGTCGGCTGTCGGTGGTTAATCAAGTACAAAAACCTTGACGCTATGACTAAAAAGCAGCTTCAACAATCAAATTTAAAAAAAATCAACTGCCTATTTGCCTGAGGTAACAAAACATCCTTAGACACCTCGATTGTTTATGTCAATGGTTTGTGTAAAGTAAAAAATTCAGAATGTTCAGCGCCCCTAGCAGAAAAAGCACAAATTAAAGTATTCGACCAAATTACAGTAGCTCCACTTGCGCGCTTACGCTGAAACACGCCTCGATTGATTTTTCGCCCTCTGTGGCTATTTGTTGAACTTGAGAGTGTGCGGGGCCTGACTCGGTGACGAGACGTTCATATGAGGGATCGCAAGTCGTTTGTGCGCAGGCGCGAGTAAGAGCGGGCGCGAGGTAGAAAATTAAATCTGGGGGCTTTTGCTTCTTGAATATATGACTCTGCCTAGGTACTACGGAGGAGGTTTCTTAGCGCGTGTTAGGCGTTTGTCCCTAGGCGTTCCGGCATTGCGGAGTGGGGTAGAGTAGTTTACGCTCCAACGCTGGCTGCCGGTGCGGTAAAATGGTGAAGCAGCAGGCACTGACTCCCGATTTGGCGCCGCTGTGTCGGACAGACTGTCTCGCACCTGCGGCGCTCGTGCTAAGTCAATCATGATGGATCATAGCTTCGTCGCGCCTTACGGCGATGTACCTTGTAAATAACATCACAGATGTTTCTGTGGGAGCAGTAGCGACCGTAGTAGAGCACAGGCCGCATAGATTGAAAATCTAGAAGGCGGAGGAGCGCCTTAGCAATCGCCATTGAACGCAAGTGGCTGAAAGGCCGCCAGTGACGATGACTGACTCAGCACCAGCGCCGCAGGCGCGAGAAAGTCTGTCCGACGTACCTTCAGAGGCAAAGTTGTGACTGGCGTTGCAGAAGTCGCAGGGCGCGGTACTGCTGAACTTAGCGTCACAAGTTGGCGGCTGGACGTAATTGTATCTATTCAATCGTGTTTTTTTTACTAATTGTAACAACGTGTCATTATTTCGCATTATTGGCGGCGCCTCCAGGACACCAAAGTGGCAACGGGGACACCAAAGCTAGAACCCGAACTGGTCCGTGGGTTGGCGCTCGCCGAGGCCTGCGCGTGCCAGGAGCGGCTGTCCGCTCTCGCGGACAGTCAATTTTTTATGCGAACACCCCCGGCACACTTCGGCCTCCACGGCCCCAACCCACAGGCCGCCCTGCTTGATCCCCCCGCTACCCCTCGGGTGCCCTGGAGAGGCTGCGCTGACTGCTTTATTATAACCTCAGGTGCTCTCCTGAGGCCTCCGTTTGCCGGTTACATGTGCCCTCCTGGAGCAGTACTTGTAAAGAATCCAATCTATCGTCGCGACAAAAAAAGCGACCCGCGACTTATACAACACCAGCCAGAACCTTGCCCCTTCAGACACAGCGATCACCAAATGAGGCGACCGTGCCCACTGCCTCACCGTGCGGGCAGCCAGCGGCGGAGCCACCGCACTCAGCAACGCCAGCATGTGTAGGGGACCAACGCATACAACACGCGCTAAATACATCCTCCGTAGTGCCTAGGCAGAGTCATATATTCAACGAGCAAAATCCCCCAAATTTTCTCTCTCGCGCCCGCTCTTTCTCGCACCTGCGCACAAACGACTGGCGATCCCTAAAATCACGGAGGAAGGAAACTCAGGAGAGGTCCTGACGTCACTCTTTGTGAAGCTAAAGTGAAGCCGGAAGTTGGCGTTGCTCATGGCGTTGCTCCGCCTATCGGGCCAGCTCTCCTCTCTTGTTTACATTTCTCGCGAAACCACGCCGCGCTGCGCCCAACCGTGCTGCTCGGACCCGCGCGCTCCGCAGCAATACTAAACAATCGTTAGCACGTTGGCATGATTCCGCCAAAGAGGGCAAAATTTCCCGCGGATATTCCTTCGTCCGTTGCCATTGCCGTGGCGCGGTACATTGCGTACAGCGTTGCAGGCGCGTTAATTTCACGAACTTTAGTTCCTCCTGTCCCACCTGGCCACAGCAACATCCGGTAAAGCACGGTCCAGATAACGCAGCGCAACAAAATACGGAGACCAACGCAGACCTGCCCGCACGGCGCCTTTGCCACGGTACGAAACATACGGAGCAACACGTGCGAGCGCACAGAACAATAACAAAGCCGCCATTGTGGCCCGAAAGGCGTGGCCGCTACAGTAAAGAAATAAAAAAACAGCAAAAGAAAGGAGAACCTACTACGCCACTTCCTCCACACTTTTCTCCTAGCGCGCGGAGGGGGTAGGGCCTCTCCTCAGTTTCCTTCCTCCATGCCTCAAATGAACGTCTCGTCACTTGGTGCACACTCAAAGCAGGCGCTCGATGACTCTAGTTCGATGTAGAGTTACTGTATATGCTACCAAAGGTAGCAGAGTTGCGCGTCTGTTTTATCACGCCGCTAGCGCCTCTATTGGCAGAGCGTCATCACGTGGTATTCAAGCAACCGTGCATTGCGGAGAAGCAGATGCTCGGGCCAATGTTTGTATTTCCCGACGCCACCGCTGCAGCGAACTGGATTGACACAAGTTATCGCCAGTCAAATTCAAAGCGAATCCGGCCGACCTTGGCGTTCGCTGTTCGCGTGCGGGCTAGCTGCGGAGAGCTAGCTATATAGCTATGTCAATGTAGCTATGTCAATCCTGTGAGAGAAAAACTTTCACTACACTCCCACAGAAGGTTACTTTTGGAATCCCTGCAGTGAAAAGGCACATAATGAAGTGGTACTTGCAGGTGTGGCTGATATCCAGTGTGGCTGATATCCAGTGTCTGCTAGTAGGTGGGTACGTTTTCACAGCAAGTCTAATGGGGTACCAGTGTCGAAATACTAATGGTTGGTCATTGATTCACCAGTAATGTTTTAGACTGCCTACACGTTGAGAGCTTTGGCACATAAGCAGGTATCCCTAATGCAAAACCGAGTACCCATTATCCAGTGTTCAGTGCAGCGCCGGATTATGGGCCCAGTGCCGCGCGCTGGATGCTGGGCAGGCACGGCGTACTCGGAGGCACTGGGTACTGGTGCGAAAAATAACTCTAGCGCGTTAAATACGTGGTGCCTGGACACCGTATATATTTTGTTGGAATACAAAAAGCAACAGAGAGCGATTTGGTGCAATAAAAAAAAACAGAAGCCCCGACCAGGATTCGATCGTCGGACCTACAGATCCCAAGCCCGGTACTTTACCACTGCGCCCCGCCAGAAGGAGAGCATTGGTGGATAATATGCCATGTCAAGGATCGAGAAGCAGTTTTAGTTTCACAGAGATGTCTCGCTCAGTCATGGTAGATGCGCTATCGCCCTGCATATAAAACTCACGCCTGTACCACAAAGAACATTTTGCTGTCCGTATTTAGTAGCATGCTCGGAAGCGCCACAACGTCGATTTTCACTTGCGACTGGCATTTTAACTTTGAAAAACGTCCTAAATGAACCGCCGACCCGGAACGCTGTATGGGCTGTTACTAATGATTTGGATAGCTGTTGCTTGTTCTTCACGCGAAGGATATGCAACGTTTTCTTAGTTCAGTGATGCCTTTCAGTCGACACGTCTGTCTAGTCATATATTTTCGTCAGATAAGCGCAGGCTAGTGCCGGGAGCCTTCCGCGACAGCACATATGTACCTGTGTTTATGACGCGTCACATCGGCGCTCATCGCTACTTGTGCTGGCACTGTAAACATGAAAAAATGGTTTATTTAAGAACACCGATGCGAAAGCTGAAATATAGAGTGATTTATCCGTGTTAGACTTCTTGATTCCTGAGCCTAGGCGCGCCGAGAGCGTGCAGACGAACTCGGCGGATACGCTAGGCCTAAGCTTCGGTGGGGACCGATCTCGGCGCCTTTTTCTTGACGATCTTATGCAGTCAGCTGTTTCGATGCGCTTTGTTTGCGATTAGGCGGACAAGCAGTCCAAAAGCGATGCAAAACCACCAACGGTCGATCGACGATACGGTAGGCATGCCGCCTGCAAAAACGGAGTGCGGCTTCGCCACATAGATTTGGTTGCTTCCCAGGCAAGATGGCGGACCTACGCGCAACTCTGCTACCTGTGGTAGCATATACAGTAACTCTAGTTCGATGGAGATAGAAGCGCCACGGTGTGGCCACAGAACACCTATACAAACTTAGAGAAGGGAAACTGTACCTTCCACAGTACAACGTAAATAAGCGTAGCGGTGGCGTCGTGAACTAAAGTATGCGACCACAGATGGCGCTGTGCAACAGGAAACGGAAGCGGGGTTTTGCACAGTGTGGCCGCTTTACCAGGTGTTCTGTGGCTTTACTGGGTTTTTGGCTGCTGCGCCTCGATCGTGCTCCCGCCAGTTTGGTTGCTGCGTGGCAACTGACTTTCAAGGGCATCCCGAGTGGTTTTTCGTTTATTACGCCGCCGTTACCCCGAGTTGTGCCGCCGCGCTCCAGCTGTTGCATTTCGTGTAGGGCTACTGACAGAATGCGGTTTCCAGGTGGCACGATGGCCTCGACTGGAATAAACGCACACGACATCAAAGATTGAGTAAGCCTGAAAATATTTTATTTGCATTTTGCAAGTACAACAAAAAGCACACGTCTACGCATCCACACAAACGCGGTTACATAGTCAAGAACATAGTCAAGAAATGGCTCATTAATAAGGGTAGGACAAACGCACAAGAAAGAATACCTAAGCTACAAAACGTACGGTCGGCTGCTAAGTATAATAATTTCCCTGTCACCATGTGTCACTTTTACACAGCATCTTTACAGCACTACCAGGCCAGGTAGTTTGGCGGAAAGAACGCAACAGCTTACGGCCGTCAGCTGCCTCTTCTTTACGGGTGTCATAATTATCCTAATCTCCGCATCAACGGTGTGTGAGTCCGCATACAGGTATCTTTATCTGAACCATATGTGCCAGCTTAATTCATTTGTAGTGAAATTATGATAACCACTGCGTCTTATGAAACATGTATTGGTTTTGCAAATGCGCATTAAAGCTGACGGAACGACATAGTGTAAGTGAAGCACAAGAGAACAAGGACAAAAGGAGGATACAACACCTGAAGAAGAAATGAAGAATTAGTAGGCGTACAGCAAACAAGCGGTGACGGAGAACACACAATGATGCATCGGGTGTTCTGTGACATCGGTTTGCGATTTACGGTGTTATGGAGATCAACGGCATAAAAACGCACCTTCAAGCGTACTCCCTCAACCTCCGCCGCATTCATTATGATAATCAACGCCTAAACAAAATGAGGCACTATTTTTTGCCAGGAGTAGACCTCTTTATAGCAAGTCTATGTAATGACTCGCAGACGAAACCAGCATGCTTTTCGAAAATGTTTTACCGCCGTAGTATTCGAACGCCAACGGCCAGGAAACACATCGATACCAATAAGCTGTCGGCTGTCGGTGGTTAATCAAGCACAAAAACCTTGACGCTATGACTAAAAAGCAGCTTCAACAATCAAATTTAAAAAAAAAATCAACTGCCTATTTGCCTGAGGTAAAAAAAAACATCCTTAGGCACCTCGATTGTTTATGTCAATGGTTTGTGTAAAGTAAAAAATTCAGCATGTTCAGCGCCCCTAGCAGAGAAAGCACAAATTAAAGTATGCGGCCAAATTACAGTAGCTCCATTTGCGCGCTTACGCTGAAACGCGCCTCGATTGATTTTTCGCCCTCTGTGGCCATTTGTTGAACTTGAGAGTGTGCGGGGCCTGGTGTGGCCCTGCAGCCACTCCTGCGCCCGGAGCAGTGGGCCGCGTATTTTTGATTGCGACGGTACGGACGGTACTTCAACAGAGACAGCAGCCATTGTTTCAGATGGAAGAGAAAACACTTCACCACAAAGTGGCCGAGATAGACACTTTAGATCTTCAGCCTTACAGGCTTGTAGAAAACCGGGGGTTCAAAGCACTCATGAAAGCAGCTGTACCGTGCTATACGTACCGTCTGCCATTTCGGAACAGAATTGTCGTCCCTGCTCGTCCCGCGCCTGTACGACGACACAAGAGCAAAGGTTCGATACGAGCTACCAAACGCACTTGAACGCGGAACAAGCACTCTCGCTTTTACGAGCGATATCTGGACGTCGTTTGCCAACAAGGGCTCTACGAGCCTCACGCGTCATTTTCCTACGGCGAAGTTCGAGATGAAAAAGTTCACTTAGCACGCGCGCCATACGCCGGAGAGTCCCACGGCTGTGAGCATTGCCGTCTCTTGGGAGCAGCTATTCTCTACTCGAGGAATTCCAGCACTGCACTCAGTGTATTAAGCGCATGCATTGCAAGCGTTGCACGTTGAGCCGACTTAAAGTGCTGGTCGTTTAAAAGCACTGATATGACTCCGATCTGCAACTTGCAACTGATCAGTATGAGTAGCTCTTCTAAGGACAACACTTTGGGACCCTCGTCGGTATATTATCTGTAATTCACTTACTGCGCGCTGAAAGAATAATGAACTGAAGGTATGCGACTGCTTGGCCGACCTTGCATGCGAAAGTGCAGGTCCTTCCTCGAACAGTGAAACTTTCCGACCTCTCTCGGGTGTCCTCAACATCGGCTGCGCGTGGCGCTGGTAGGGTAGGCAATATATTGGAAGTACACGTATCTTTTATACCAACCGTATTCTTTCTGAAAGGACGGGCTGCTGTACCCAGTTAAACGCGTTTCACTGGGCGCAGCACCCAAGTGTCGATGCATTTCCGCCAGAAAATTCATTACACGTACACAAATACAATGCAGGGCCTTATAGCAATAGCGACTAGTGGCATGATGGCTAATATCGTTCTGTAAAGCAGTAGTACAGTTGCGCTGTGAGCGTAAGTGGGCTCTAACCGTGATAATCGGGCTTCTTCGCCAATAACAGTGGATTCAATCTCGCAGTAAAGCTTAGACGCTGCCTTCCATGACCTTCACTGACCTCAAAAACGTTTCGGCTGTTGCAAAGGAGCCATATTGGTGAAATGGGGAATTAAGTCATAGATTTCAGCACGTGACAGAGGCACATGCAGTAAGGACGCAAGGTTGTCGTTGTTTTTGCCGTTTCAGAGCGCAAGCGAAGAACGTGGCCTTGTCACAGCAGCAGGTGGCTGCAGCTACATTGAAGGTAACAGGAAAAAGGTAAAATGTCGTAAAAAACTGCGACAACATGCCTTGCCACAGTTGTCGCGGGCTTGCGCGGGCTATTTCGCGGGGTTTTGCGGGCAAAGAGCAAGCAGCGAAGAATGGCCAATCAAAACTTGAACGCTGAACAAATAACAAAGATAGTCACAAGAGTCGAGGAAGTACTTAGCAAACGTCCAAGCAAAGAGTGAGAATATATTGAGCTTCTAAGTATAATAACGACAGAAATACGAAATAGAAACAACGTGTTCGTTGAAAAGGAAAAAAAGAAACCGAAAGGCTGGTGGAAGAGGAAGATACGAGAAGCGATCGCCGAACGACAGAAAGCATCCCGAGAGCACAGGCAGGCAAAAAAAAAAAAAGCGATGTTGCCGCAGGAAGGTGTAGCCACAAAATTGAAAATATTTCGGGAGAAAGAAATGTATGGCTCAAGTACTGCTTCAAGCAAAGATAAAAGGTGAAAGTGAACGTTGCTTGTCAGAAATACGTGTTAAAAAGAACTCCGCATTTAGAATATTTTGCAACTTCATAAGCTTACTAGGGAGGAAGTCTGGAATGATACAACAACATATACTAGACGAAGATGGAAACAAACTGGAAGGGGACGTGGCATTAAACTACATCCGAAAAATAACAGCCGAATCTTTCCATGGCAATGACGAGGTTGTATTTGAGGGAAAAAGGAGCACGAAAGATAACCAGATGGAAAAGGAGGTGGTGCTAAACAAGTTTCAACTGGAAGAAAGGCGTAGAGTGTAACTAGTGACCTTTACTAGTGTAAATGTGAATAATGCCCACCGTTCGCCATAAAAATGCGTGATTCCGCAAAAGAGAAATAAAATAACGTATATCTCACAGGTATACGCCTGCGAGAAAGACCTCTCTTTTGCTTGGCAAACAAGGAACCACATCAAATGGTCTCGTGCAGGAAAGAAGCGCAGGAAGAACACTGCCACGAACAAGTAAACAAGCGAAAAAGTACAATGACAATTCCTAGCAGCGTTTTTTTTTTTAGCTCTGGAAGAAATACAGATAAATATATATTTGCGGAACAATCACCGGTTCTTTTGGATTCCTAGTTTATTGCTCTGCCAAGTGAAGTGCGAAAACCGACTCGTATTGTTATTTGGGAACTTGCGTAATCATGCGTGGATGCAAGTCCCGTGCAGCCGCATATAGCGCAGGACGCTGTGGTTCTAGACGTACTACGCCCACTGCGGAATGTTAGAAAAACATTCCCATAAGCATAGCAGAGAAGTGGCTATGTCAGGCGGTTAGACTGATAAGGCTAGAAACGTCATTCAAAACACACGGAATCCTTCTCCATTTGCTGCGGCGTTTTTCCTACTTCCTTTTTCAATAAGAAGGTGTTGATCCATAAATAATTTCAAAAGCAATGGTTAAATTTGTTAATTTTCATTTTCCCTTCCTGTTTGGCTGTTGCCTAGACCTTTAGTAGATCGCTTAATTTCTCAACTCCTTGCGACTCTTGTGTCAAGTTGCCAATTTTGCATGAAAAGTTCTTTACAATTAGGGAAAAACCCAGACGAGGTAACGATGACATTCATATTGCTTATGAGTTTAACGGTTATTGCAGGGTTTTATCATGGATGCTATTTCGCATGATATTATTTCCCACCTTATCTAACCCATATCGCGGGCATATGGTACCGAGGATATGCCAACGTCGCGGCTAGCTGTCACTCCAGGAAACGCAACTGTCATTAGACAGTTTTAGAATAGCGTTTGTCGCCTTACGTGCGTTAAACGTAATCACCTTTGCGGGACGTTACGGTGGGCGTCCTTTCAAGACTTTGTTTACCGTACGGGAACGCAAACGTAAGGCACACGTTATAAAACAGGGCGCCGTCTGGTGCGTCGTGCCAAACGTATCCAAGCCAAGACAATCCATTACCAATCATCCTGTTGTTGCCATGCCGACGCGTCTCGTTAGGCGCACGGGCTCCGGAATAGCTTGAACGATCTCAGAAATTGGACGCGCTATGCGCTCATAACTAACGTTTCGGGTGAGTTTAGAGAAAGCGAAAGCTCATTTCAATAGTTAATGGCGATCAGCACGAATCAGAGCGCAGCCATCATGAGAATTCACGCTGAAGCGGGAGCCATGAGTGCCGCCATGTTCGACAACGCTAGTTCTTAGCGTACATAAACATTTCAATTTTCAGCCCACCAAATAACGTACGTCGTCATAGCGCACGCAAACCGCAGAAACCCAATAACGTTCAGAGCATGCGCAGTGATGGCAACGCTATTTCTTTACATACGTAATGTGCTTACGTTTGGCTGCAAACGCTAAAATAAAACAGTCTATTGCCTGAGGTCGCAACTCGCTCCACGAGCATACAGACCAGCTGACTACCAACCGAATCCCTTTCCTGGTCCCTGGATCAGTCTAAACAAAGAAGGTTGAACTAAAGAAGCAACAGCGATGGGCGGACTTGCAATAGATGGTGACAACTGGACGCATCCCGAGTTAATCGCGCGGGCACCGAATCGATGAGAAAACTGGCCTTAACACCCCAGGAGATACCGATAACTACCGCCATCCAAAAGGAGTGAAAAAGGCAGCAAAAATGTTTACCGCTGAATAGCGGTCAAGTCTCAAGAACGATTTGGCGGTGCTTTAGGAATGTGTGTGATGAGTGATGGCGCGGGTAGGGGGGGGGGGGAGGCGGTATGCCACTTAGCTTCGGGGGGGAGGGGGGCCGCCGCCCCCCCTGGGTACGTGCCTGGCTGAGATAATCTCATGGGTGGCGGCGATGGAAAAGAAACCTGCTATGCGTAACTAATTACGAAGAAAAAACGAAATCAGGAAAGACACCATTTATGATAACTTAAAGGGAAGCTCATTACTTTTCGAAGCAGGATCAGGATGCTTTAGAGAACGACTCATAAAGCGAAATTCAACAAGGAATAAGAAGCATTTGCTTGCTGCGGTAAAGCTAGGGAAACGATGAAGCATGTTTTATTAGAATGTGAAGATATCTGCCCAGAGGTCAATTTAAGCACCTCTGGCCTCCTTGTAGCCCTTGGGTTCAGCGAAAGCAGGGGGAAAGTAAACGTGTCCGCAATAGAGATTAGTAAGAGGCGATTGGAAGATTGTCGGCAGAAAAGTAGGGAAACGACAGAAAACGGAGACGTACAAAAACACACTTCCCAATGAGGGTTCAAAAATTTGGTGATGATAATTCTTCGTGTTTTTTCCCTCTTTGTCTTTTTTTTTTTGACATAGGTATGACATTAGGCATTATAATAGCAATAGCTTGGCAGTGCAAGCCATCACCCCGTTCCGGAGCACCCTAACGCGGCCGTAGAAGGCAGTACGTGCGACATCTTGACGTACGCTTTGCATCTCTTTCACGTGTTTCGGAAGATTTTCACAGGATACCTCCTAGGCAATTTTCCAGCTCTGCTCGAACATTTTGACATCTCAACCATGTGATTCTCTAGCGCCTTTCTTCTTTCTGGTACTTTTCTACATCCTTGTCCATTGATACTGTAGTATTAATGTCTAGCAATTTATTTTTTAAAGAATCCATGTGTACGTTCACACGCCATTCATTGTCTCTGAACGTGTAACTTATCGTAGATGGCTGAATTTATTTGTTTTTGCCTTGTCTTAGTCTTTTTCTCTTTCTTTATTTGGTGTTCCGTCTTAGCTTTGCTGTACTAATTTTTTTTCTTCTGAGGAGCGCGCCGAATGGGACGACCGAAGCAAAACCTACCAGCGTGGGCAATCTCGGAGGCCATGCATCCGTCTGCTAACTTGGGTGTCCGCCCACCATGGCTCTGGCTGCCGCTAGCTAACACTCCCACGGCTAGATCTATAGTAAACATACATACCCAAGTTAGTGGATCGATTGATAGGCGTCGCTGCAGTACAAGTGGTAGTGCAAAGCAAGCGTAATGCGCAGTTTTGGGTTCGGCTTCCACCGACGGTTAATCTTTTCGCCCAATTTCAATTCCCTTTTTGTCATTATTTTTTAAATTTTAATTTCAACCACAGCTAACTTCCCGCCTGCTTTCTTTGGCTTCAGTGTGTGTGGGATTCATCTGGTCATGATTAACGAAATTCGAACCCTTCAGTTTCCCTACCTTTGTCGTTCATATATATATATATATATATATATATATATATATATATATCGCGGATTACTTCTGTTGTAGAAATAGGCCGGAAATGTGCCAGTGAGATTTATCTTTGGCACTGAGAGAGCTGATTATCCATCATACATGAGGAACGTTTATAGACAGTGTTGGGAAACTTCTTTGAAGCGTGTCGCTGTTCTCTGTATCGATTCCTGGAAGAATACGTATCGCACGTATTTTCAGCTATTAATACGACTACAGAAATGAGCTCTTATGATTATGACGCATTTGAAATACGCAGACCTGAGCAGGCTTGTATTTTAGTCTCCCCACACTTTAACTATCAAATCTGGCTACACACTACAAGTAGAATCACAGCTAGTTTTCATGTCCCTGTCCGCTTTGCGCGTTAGTTACAACGAGTACTTTCTGTCTTCCCTTCTCTCTCTCTCTCTCTCTCTCTCTCGTATAGTTCACCATGAATAGGAATTCAATTACGCGATATCGAATGGTGTCTTAACGACACCCAAAAGACGCACAAGGGCTGCGACATGTAATGTTTAGTTTACCTATGTGCCGAAATAATTAAAAAGAAAGGCCACTAGATATTTGTGGACCTCTCGTATGCAATGAAATTCCCAATAATATCAAGTTAAGTAAGGATTATGAGCGATCATTTAAGCGTTATTTATTAGATGTCCAAAAAACTAGGAAAATATTTAACGAAATAAAAATGAGGATTTTTCACATGTTTAGTGTACACCTTGAATATTTAAGTTCTTGTGCGAAGCCTCAGTTTGTGTTTTCTTCACTGGATCTCCAAATATTTTATCTGCATGGGATGTCTATCCCCACCCTTTCGCTGTTTTGCATGCCTATTTTGCCATGGATCCCCTACTATAACCTTGTGGAGTCGCTGAGACAGTCAAGTGGATTTTAAAAACGTGGTCCTTTTGGAAAGCTATATTATAGGCTAACGTGGCCTAAATAATTTACCTAGTAGTTTAATGTTTATCTGTTGTGTCTGTAGGTGACAATAAAGCAGCGAATCTAACAGCAGGGTGCAGAGGGCTCTTACCTTGCTAATATATTTTGATAATGGATGATGACAGCTTAACTTCTGCGTTTGCCTTGAGATTGTAAGATTGCAAATATAACACGGTTCAAGAGAACACAAATAACCGCTTATCTTGTAGACAGATTTAAATAACATTGCAAGTTTGTGCGACAACTGGCTAACGAATTTAAATCCTAACAAATCCAAACTAATCACTGTTTCTCGGCAGTACGATAGCTCTTCAATGTACAAACTAGGTGACATCGAACTCGGCCATGTACGGTACTTGGGGGTTTCCCCCTACTATCTACAATATAGAATACTCATATTAATATGATGAGTAACAGTGCTGACCGCACATTAGAATACTTACGGCGTAACTTCAATAAAGCCGCACCTCCTCTCAAAATGCTTCTATACAAAACTCTTATGCGCTCGAAGTTAGAATACGCCGCTGCAGTCTGGAACCCTCATCACGCAAATTTAATTAGGTCTCTAGAATTAATTCAGAATAACGTCGCGCGTTTCATTCTTCTAATTGCTATTGTACGACAAGTGTAACAGCAATGAAACAAGCTATATCACTGCCATTTCTGTCACTGCGTCGTAAGTATTTCCGCCTTTGGCTCTTTCATAAGGTCTTCCATCATTCATCACTACGTACCGAGCTTATCACGCCACCCACTTATCGCTCATCGCGGATTGACCATAAGCACGAAGTTAAAGGCATTTTTTGTAGCACGAACACATTCTATTTTTCCTTCAGACCGCACACATAAAACGATTGGAACCACCTGTACCTGACGATATTGTTTCCGTTTCTGATCATTCTCTTTTTTTCCCATTGTTTATATGCGCACCTGCATTGTGGTAGCCCTGCTTAATCATCTCGTGTATCTCTCCTCCCCACTCCTTTCTTTTTCGTTTTACATGTGTCGCCATGCCTGCAATTTCTTTTGCTTTCTTGCTCCTGCTTTTTTTTCTCCCTTTCCCAAATTTCTCTTACGCTCATATTTGCCTCTAGCATTGTATAACATGCTGTGTTTATTTCTGTTCACTTCAGTTGCATTTATTTTAGTGCCATTCTGTTGTATTTCATTTTACTTTTACAATTTGACGCTAATACTGCACGTATAACGCTGCGCGTTTCATTCTGTTCTTTTCTTTCTTCATATGTTGTCCCCAACTCCCCTCTGCAATGCCTCGGCGATTGAGCGTATCGAAAATAAATAAATTAATAAAACCTTGTTTTTCCAGCACAAAAATGCACTTAGTCTACTATATCCCTCAATTTTTCTGGGTAATGAGCGCTCGTGACAGAACTAAATTCTGTGGAACGCTCTTGGCCACTTGTTAACACGGCGATGACAATTACCCGAGCTTTATGCAGGGTAAATGCTACGCTTCCGCCCTTGTTCTACCTGAAAGCCACCTTGAAGCATTAATTGGTCCGAAAGTCGCGAGAAACGGAAGCCATTTGTTCAGATTCACGTAAACGAACTCAGCCGCTCCGATATCTGCGCCTTTCTATGCAGCCAATCGGTGTTATTCACCTGCTGCGTTGTAAATATGAGCCTGAAAGTTGTTCTATAATAGGCTTTCGACAAATAATTTCCTCCTACGCTTGTCAACATCCACCAATCGACTGTATTTAGTAATACCACAGAAGCAGCAGTGTTTACACCCATTCAAGCCGGTTTTGTAACGAATGAAAACCGCATCGATTTTGCGGGCGCAATGCGAAGTCTCTGATTACGCCTGTGTTGTGACACACAACAACTTGAAGGCAACCGTCGCTTCATCATGAACGAAGCCAATGCGTCGTGCAGCAAGTCACGGCCGCTTACACGTAGTTCTTGTGTAATAAAGTGCGTTCTAGAAGGGCATTTTTGAAACAACTTTCCTCTTTTTGAAGTCGCCTAAATGTCGAGAATCTTCATTCAAGTTGCTAAAACGTCGCTTGTCTCTAAATAGAAAGGTGCTAAATCTAGTGACGAAATTACTAAAATGGAAACACTGATTCTTACAGACCGGTAAATTATCAAAAGCAACGCTGATTTTGTGTTTTCTGAGATGGTTAGGTTAGGCTTTTAATTGACCTCAGCTGTTGTTTTGTTGGTTGGATTTGGTTAGGTTAGGCTTGGCCTCAGCTGTTGTTTTGTTGGATTTGCCGGTGTGCAGCCAACAGTGCCACTTTCAAAAGTGTGTGTTTGTGTGTAGGGGGGGGGAGGCGGCAAATGGCCTAATTAGCCCTCCCCCACTTTTGGCAGTGTGGGGTGGGGTGGGGGGGCATATTTATGGTCTACTCAGCAATATGAACCAACTAGCGAAGCAACATGTACTTCTATAAAGTTTGCCACGCTTTCACCCTCGTGCTGCGTCCGACTATTGATAGTGCTGCCATATTCTTTTTTCGAGCTCGTCGCTAGTATTAAAGAAGTCGCTAAATTTGCACTTAATTTTACTCAAAAGTCGCTAAAATTGTCGCTGGTACTGTCAACTGATTTTTATATAATTTAGGCATTTCGGAACGCGATATTATAGGCTGACATCATCTACCGCATCTACCGAAGCGTTTTTCTTTCGTCTATAGTGCTCTTGCAGGTGACGAATAAACTGAATTTACCAGAAGAGCGTAGAGGCCTGACTTTTACTTACGAATATAATTAAAGAAGAATCTATAATGAAAGCTTAAATCCTGCTTTTACCTGCAGGTTTTAGGGTTGCGAATCCAGCATGGTTAGAAAAAAAAACGCGAGTCGCCTTATTTCCCTAGCACAAAGACGCGCTTGGTTCACGTTATGCCTGCAAATGTTCTAGTTGTCGGCGCTCGTGAAATAACTAAATTATGCGGCACCATCTTGATCACGTTGTTACCACGACAATAACAATTATGTGATATCTGTACAGATCAAATACTACATCGTCGATCACTAATCCACCTGAAAACTACGTGCGGTATTGATTTGTCCGAATGCCGCGGGAAACGGAGGTGGTGGGTTCGTAATCGCGCGAACGAGCCTGGTCGCTCCGATATCTAAGCCTTTCTACAGTTGATCTGCTCTATTATGTGGCTGCGCCGTTCTCAAGGCACAGCTTATTGCAATAAGTGTCGGTAAGTTAAAGTACTGCTACGCTAACGTCCACCAAGGGAACGTACCCAGCGAAACTGCAGCACCCACTGCACTATAAAACCGGGTTCTATCAAGAAACTATTCTGTAACTTAGGGCCAAACTCGGTGGTCTTCCTTAAGCGCGACATTTCCGACTGCGAGTATATAGAGAGGAACCGTAGTTGTGACCTCTGTGTTGTCTCCGTTGCGGTCGTTGCTGGCTGGTCGCACCGCGCTGCTCCTCGGCACGCAGATCCGCTTCCACAGGACATGTGCACGCCGTCGCAAGCTATATAACTACAATGAGAAAAATGGCTATTTTTAAGAACTGCAAGAAACTTAAGGGTACGAAAATAACACTATCTGGTGACTAATCAAAAGAAACTGTGCAGAAACGAAGGCTACTTTGGCGTTCAGCGCAGTCTGATCGGCAGTCTGGCGCAAGGATAAAACTCGTGCATGATAAACTATTTATCGGCGACGTCGCGTATACATGGGACCTGACGGCTAATAGACGAGTCGAAGCACGCACTAACCGCCAATCTGGCCCGCATGAGTGTTCGTGACCACAGAAGTCCCAAGAAATAAGGCTACTAAATATAAATGCACGAAGCATTGTTAACAAGCACGAACCATTCGAATGCCTGACCTTAATACATGACCCTCACGTGGTTGGCATCACGGAGACGTGGTTACAACGCGACATTAAAAATGAAGTTTTCCCTAATTCTTTTCATGTCATACGTAATGACAGGACAAGAATGGGCGGTGGCGTTGCCTTGTTAATCAAGAACTCATTTCAGTACGAACCACTTCCCGTCATTGAGGATCACGAGAGCATATGCTGCAAATTATTCATGGATAGATTCGTTTTAATAATTGGTTTTATTTATCGTGCCCCTGGCAGTTCCACAGAGTTTCTTCAGAAGCTTGATGATTACATTGTAAGCATAACTAACAAACGTAGTAGGTTAATACTAATGGGCAATTTTAACCTGCCTGGTGTTGATTGGAACGCACGCATATCAAGTACTGTCGATAGACTACACGCGGACTGTATGCTGGAAATAATGGCAAAACATAGTCTAATTCAAGTGGTAAATGAACCAACGCGAATACAGGGACAATGCCACTCGATACTTGACCTGGTATTTTTATCGGACGACAGCTTTAATTGCCAAATCAATGTAGAAAATGGAATATCGGACCATAAAACCATAGCAGCCACCCTTAGAGTAGACGATAAGGGTTTTGCCAAACATTGTAACACGCATGCGCTAAATTTCCGTAGGGCAGATGACACATCAATCCTCGATAATCTAGAGCTAGCTCTTGACACGATACCGCAGGAAAATGATGTGCAGCGTCTTTGGACATACTTCAAGTCAACAGTTTCATATTGTATATCGTAGTTTGTACCTGTCAGATGAAAACGCGTAGAAAAGGCAAACCCGTGGATCACTAGAACCATTATTCACTTGAAACGCCGACTACGACGCGCCCGGCAGGCAACGCCATGAAACCCTGACACGATAGCTGTTCTTAGCGCGCACGTTCGAACTGAATTAAAGACAGCCAGGGCAACTTTCTTTTCAACTACTTTGACCAATTACATGCTCAATAGTCCGGACAGATTCTGGAGATACCTGACCGGTTCAAAACCAGTTATAACTGCAGTCCGCGTGGACGATAGCATTTGCAGCAAGCCAGACCTCATGGCAAAGGAATTCAATCACTTCTTACGCTCATTGTTCTCACCCGGTCAAATCGACCCCCCCGATACGGGAATCATGGGACACCTGCGGAGACGAAATTCAAATTTCCAAGGAAGGAGTATTAGAGCTCCTATTGAAACTAAATTGTAAGCAGTCATCAGGGCCAGATGACATACCTAATGGATTTCTGAAATGCTATAGTGACTGGGTTGCAGAATTGCTAGAACAAATTTTTCGGGCATCATTAGACACTGGTACTTTACCAGATGATTGGCTAATGGGCAGGGTAGTGCCGATCTTCAAAGAAGGAGACAGATTCAACGTGAACAATTACCGTCCTATTTCTATTACATGCACTGTTTTTAAATTGTTGGAACACATCCTCTGCAAGTATATGACAGATTACATGGAAACGAAAATAATGTTTTATGCTAAACAACGTGGATTTCGTCGGCAGCTCTCCACCGTGACCCACCTGTTCGAGACAGTTCAATACTTTGTTTCAGCTATAAACAATCAAGAAGACATAGATGTCATAGCCTTGGATTTTTCCAAGGCATCTGAGAGGGTTTGCCATTCAAAACTTGTGCGCAAGCTTTATCACGCTGGTCTTAGTCCGAAAATCGTACGATGGGTTCAGGCTTAATTAAAGAATCGACAACAGTTCGTACAAATTTCTAATGAGCGGTCGTCAGCATTGCCAGTTACGTACGGCGTTCCACAGGGATCGGTCTTGGGGCCGGTACTGTTTCTGATATACATTAATGATATAGCCATGAACATTAACCCACTGATTGAAGTACGACTATTTGCAGATGAGTGTTTGGTGTTCTGCCGGGTAAAAGGCGCCAGTGACCAAATTTTATTGAATGAGTCATTGCAGATTATTAATCACTGGTGTACCTTATGGGATATGCAAATTAATTTTAAGAAGTCGGCTTGCATGACTGTATCAAGTATCTTCCTACGCTATTCGCGGTGATATAATAAAACATACAAAAGAAATGAAATATCTTGGAATAACTATAACACATGATCTAAAATGGAACCGTCATGTGGCGATCACTTGTGGATCCGCACAGCGAAAGCTCGGCTTGTTAAAAAGGAAACTGAAGTTTGCCAGTTATGATGTAAAACTAAGTGCATACAGGGCAATTGTTCGCCCTAGTCTAGAGTGCGCAAGTATAGTCTGGGACCCATACCAGCAATACCTCATTAATAAACTAGAAAAAGTAGTAGCGTCATGCTGCCAGGTTTATCTTTTCCTCCTCCAATCGAACACAATCAGTTACAGAGTTACTTGATAGGGCTAACCTTCCGACACTTGCTGAGCGCCGGAGGGTTGCTAGATTAAAATTCATGTTCCAATTACAAACGCGAAGCCTAAACGTGGATCCAAACCCGTACTTGCGACCTCCTGGCATAATATCACCAAGGATTAATCACAGCTATGCTTTCATGCCTTATTCCTCCAGAGGTGATGTCCTTAAGCATTCTTTTTTGGTTAAAACAATTGTTGACTGGAACAAACTTAATTCCGAGGTTTTTGAAAATGTTGACTCTGTGGTTTTCTTCGAAAGAAATTTGGAAATGTTGTTTTACTAATCGTAAGTGTATATATGCCTTGTACTTATACAATTACTGATTAATTATCTCTGTGGTTTCTTTGAAAGAACTTTGGAAATGTTTTACTAATGGTAAGTGTATTTATGCCATGTATATAATTACTGATTAATTATTTGCGCATGCCACGGTTTCGTTATAAGATTGTATTTCCCACCCTGTAACAGCCCGAAAAGGGCTCACAGTATGGACAAATAAATAAATAAAGAAAAAAAAACTTAAACAGGACACACCCATAGAATCCACTGGCACAATTGACTGGAGCAACTGAACCCAACTTCCGGTTTCGGATTTAGACGCGCGCAGTTTCAACACTAGCTAGCACGAGTTGAGCCCAGCATCAGTCATCGGCGCTTTAATGGCGCGGTATTTTTGCTCAACGTGCGATTCCAGAAAACAGACGCGATGCGCCTTGTGAACTGAAGAAATACTTATTTTGCTCTTAAAGGGACATACAACAGCTCAGAACAGGAATCGAGGTAATCCCGCTGATGGAATGATTCCCTATCGTAGTGGCCAAAACGAGCTATGATTTTCTCATTAAACGTGGGTTTATATTTTTAATTCGTCACTAAAAGTCGGTAAAAATCACCTTTGGCGCTCCACGCGGCAAAAAAAAAAAAGAAAACGAAAAGAAATGAAGCCTCATAAGAGGTCCACCACGTGCCCTTCAACTTGCGTACCTGGTTACTCGTCTGTTTATTAGCATTGAATTGCAGTATACTTTTTATAAGTTTTTCCTGAATTGCAATGTGCAGATAATCTTGCGTTTGTAGTGAGCAGAAAAGTGGCGCTGTCTTCGCCTTCGCTTTCGATGACTTGGCTTGGCTCGTCTATCGACACAACAACGACGACGGGGGCCAGCCAGCCATGGCGTACGCGCGTACTCCGGGAAAAACGCGGTACAAATATAAGAAATGCCTTTACAACAACGTGGATTTATTGCACCAGCTTTTTTATATTCAAAAGTGGTTGAAAAGATTAAAATGTAGGTGGTTAACCACAGTTACACTCATTCCTGTGAAAGCAGAACAATGGGCGGCTTCCACAAATTGCGAGGCAGGCTATCGACATCGCTCTCACTTCTCAGCGTTGCTGGAGGAGGGACTCTTACCTTTTTTTAGAGGCTGCTGAGATCGAAAATTGCTGCTTACTAAATAACCATGCGCTTTTGGAAGTAACCGCTGTAGATGTAAGCAGTACTGAAGGTGAGCTTTGCGTTGCGCCATAATAAAATAGGTCCTTAAAAATTTGTTGTCAGTCTCTTTAAAAAACGCTTCTTCCCGGTTTGTGCATTCTTCCATTGCTGTGGCACCACGGTACAGAGTCGCGATACAAAGCACCACCGGGCGGCATCATTACAAGCAGGTATCATCCTGATATTTACGTCTAATAGAAACACTTGGTGAAGAGACGAAACATGCAAAAGTGGTGAACGGGCGATATTACGGACAAGGGCGATGTGCTTTTACGAACATGACGTGCAGAACTCTGCCGCAACAAATGCAAGGCCATGTATGTACTATAGACGGAGACAAAGACGAAATTTGGAAATCAATATATTGATTTCCAAGCAGACCCCGATTACTTCCCTCCCCTACAAGCATGGACGACTGTCCCGTGACGCGTTTTATTCGACACAGTCTTTTATTACTGCACATCGGGGATCCTCAGCCATACCGCCGTCTCGAACTATATAAAAAGAATTCTTACCTTGCTATTGTCGAATACCGCATGCGTGCCGCGTCCTAGAGTGCCAGGGACACGCCGAGAGACACGCCGAGAGCAGTTTGTACAAACTAATTGGGGGGGGGGGGGGAAGAAAAAAAAAAGCTTAGTGCCCTTCTACTTTCTGAAGGATCAGCAGCGAGAGAGAGAGAATAAACATTTTTATTGGGTGAATGCAGCTTTGAAGAGGCGTCCTCATTCCAGAATGCCTTGAGCTCGGGCTGCGTCCAGGGCCTTCGCAATCAGCCGTTGCTGATCCTCGAGGCCGGAGATGGCCAAGGCTGTCTCCCAAAGCTCGTTGGTGTGGTAAGGGTTCGGAGGATTTAATGGTGCCGCTCTGCAACCCTCTACTATGTGCTTGAGGGACCCGGGCTCTGCCCAGAAGCGGCATTGCGGAGAGAATTGTGTAGGGACTATGAGGTGATTTCTGGTTGGGTGGGGGAATGTATTAACCTGTATAGCTCGGAGGAATCGCTCCTGCTCTCTAGGTAGTTACTTGTGTGGGGATGCATATGTTCTGCTGGTTAGCTTGTAGTGTTGTGTGATGTATTGGTACGAGACTAGAGGGTGCATGCGCGCGGGTTCAAATTCCTCGGCGTCGGCTCGGTGGGTCAAATCTCGAGCCACGTGGTTGGCGACCTCGTTGCCAGGAATACTGTGATGAGCTGGCGCCCAGATGATCATCACTGATCTCGTTGGTGGCTTTCGATTGATGATCTGGAGTGTAGCGATATGAATTCTCCTGCTAGCAAAGTAGCGGCACGCCTGTTGGGAGTCGGTCACTGTGACTTCAACCTCTGTTTGGGAGAGCGCGAGGGCTGTGGCTGCTTCCTCGGCTTGGAGGGGATTGTTTCGTGTGAGCGAAATGCTGCTCCGATGTTCTTTTTGACGACTACGGTGGCTGTTGTGGCTGCGCGTCTGGGGTAAGAACCCGCGTCTGTGTAGGCTGTAGAGGGTAAAGTCCCGTATCGCTTGTGTGTGGCCAGGGCTCGGGCCTCCCTTCGCTCTGCGTGGTGCATTGGGTGCATGTTCCGAGGTAGAGAACTTACGGTGATGTTGCTCCGGACGGCATGGGGTAAGCTCACAGTCGGAGGCGGCGGATGGCTGAGAGGGGCAGAGAGCCCCAGGCTTAAGAGGATGGACCTCCCCACTTCCGTAACCGCCAGCTTTGTTCGCTGACTGGATAAATGTGCCTCGATCAGCTCCTCGGCCGTGTTGTGCACACCTAGTCGTAGTAGGCGTTCTGTGGACGTACTGATCGGCAGGCCCATCACCCGCTTATATGCCTTTCTGATCATTGTGTTGATTTTCTTGAGTTCCGTCGCGTTGAGTAGTGCGTATGGAATAGCGTAAGTTATTCGAGACACGGCGAAGGCTTGGACAAGCCGAAGAGTGTCCGCCTCCCCCATACCTCTTGTCTTGGTTGTTATTCGCCGGATAATGTGGGTAACTTGGGCTGTTGTATTTTTTAGCTTGTGAATTAATATTGTATCGGTGCGATCCGAGTGGAAAACCATTCCCAATATCTTTACGCTCTGAGACGGAACGATGGTGTGTCCCTCCAGTTGTATGTTGATAGTGGGCGAGTCGGATGCGTGCTTCTTTCGCGGTGAGACCAGGAGTAGCTCCGACTTTTTGGGGAGCGCAGCTGAGGCCGCATGACTTAGCGCAGTCGCTCACCACGTCTCCCGATTCCTGCAAGCCGCTCTCCATTGCCCCAGTGGACCCTGTAGACGACCAGATGGTAATGTTGTTGGCATATAGGCCATGCCGGATCCCCGGGATGTTATTGAGGAGCGGCGGTAGGCCTATTAGGTCGATATTGAAGAGGAGATGGGATAACACTGCGCCCTGTGGTGTGCCGCGCCCGCCCAGTAGGAAGGGGTTTGTGGCTTGGTCCCCGACCTTTAGGATGGCTTTTCTATCTGAGAGGAAATCTCTGATATAGGAATACGTCATGCCCCCCCAGCCCAGCGTGTTTAGCCTCTCTAAGATTGCTGTATGGTTGACGTTATCGAACGCCCCTTTAAGATCTAAGGCGAGGATAGCCGTGGGGCAGTTGCGTGTCGCTGGTACAATCACCTCCTCTTTAAGCTGAAGTAGGATGTCTTGAGTTGAGAGGAGTGGACGGAATCCTATCATCGTTGTTGGAAGTTTCCCCGAGTCCTCCAGGAATGGTTGTAGCTTTCCTACAGACGAAGTGAGGGAGATCGGTCGTAGGTTCTCAAGGGCTGGTGGCTTGCCTGGCTTCGGCATCAGACGAACCTCGGCCATTTTCCAGTCCTCGGGAAGGTTTCCTTCCCTCCATACTTCGTTAAGATGAGCGATAAGCTCTAGTAGCGAGGGGCTGTCAAGATATACAAGTGCCTTATTGGTAATTTGGTCCATTCCAGAGGCTGTGCGGCATCTCAAGCCCATTATCGCCGCTGTTACGTCATGTTGATGAATGTCCTCATCTAGGAGCTCGTTAGGGGTGTCGGTGTAGGGTGGCAGAGGCTCCGATGGCTGTGTGGGGAAGTACTGGCTTTGAGAATCAAAAGAAGGTCCACCTCCTTTCCTCGAAATCAGTGAATTACTCGGACCATATTGCGGTGGGATTCCGTTTTTCTGCTGGCCGGGTTGATTAAATACCTCAATAACTTCCACGTCTTGGAAGTACTCAGTCTTCCTTTCAAGCTGTCGCAGAGGGATAGCCAATTTTCTCGGCATAGCGTGGTAGCGTATTCCGCAGCCTCTTGTGTGAGTAGTGCGATTCGCCTCTTGAGCTTGCTATTTAATCTTTGCCTTTTCCAACGCTTCAGCAGGCTACGCCGGGCTTCCCACATGTGGAGCAAGCGAGCGTCGAAGCTCAGAGTGATGGTGGATGTTTCAAGCATTTTGGTGTGCGGCTTCACATCCTGGTGAAGCTGAGTGATCCAGTCCTTAATTGACTGAAGCTGTTGGCTCTGTTCGTTCGTAGCTCTTTCTTCTCTTATCTCCCGCAGCTTGGTCCAATCCGTGAGGCGAACAGTGCCTATCCTGGCTTAGTATTCGAGCCCATGAAGAGTGGTGGCTAGCAGCGCGTGGTGGCTGCCTAGGTTCTCCTCCAGATTGGTCCAGCAAGCTTGGGGGATACTTGTGGTGAGGGTTAACTCGGGGTTCGTGTCTCTTTAAATACTTGTGCCGAGCCTCGTGCTATTCCTTGGATCGTTGACGAGCGTGATCTCCATGTCCTCAATAACTTTGTGAAGCAGGTTTCCTCTGGGGTTGGTGTATGTATAACCCCAGGGGGGGGGGGGGGGGCTGCATTAAAGTCGCCCACTATTAGAAGCGGATGGTTGCCTGCTGCGTGCGTGGCTGTCTCCAAAACCAGTTTGAGGACCGATGGCGCACTTTTCGGCCGACAGTAGACGTTTCGAACAAACATGGGACCCTTCTTTGTTGCCTGTGGGATAATTTTAAGCAGGATGGCAAGTGTTGTTGAGTTGCCAACTGTTGTTCTGCCGCTGACTGTTGCATAGCTGTGAGTTGTTGCTGCATAGTAGCTTGCAGGGATATCTGAAGGCTCTGAATGGCCTTTGCTACTACCTCCTCTACCTTCTGGAGAGTGGCATATTGGACGGGTATGACTCCCTGCGGTGCAGTGGGCTGCGCGGTTGCTCGTTGCGGTGTCGGATTTGAAAGTGACTGTGTGCGCTGGCTGCTCTTCCCGTTTCCGCTTCTCCGGGCGTGGGGTTGAAGTGTTTTGTGTAGGGGTAGTGCTATTTCTTCCAATCAATTCATCTTTAAGTGCTAGGAATTCTGCGTGTACGCTAGTGATCTCTACTTTGAGTGCTGCGTTCTCTTCAGTGAGACGCCTAATGTGGGCGTGTGCCTGTGCCAGCTCTGTGTCAACAAGGGGGGGGGGGACGAGCTTTGGGAGAAACAACTTGTGCCCAGCTCACCTGCTGCGTCACCTGCGCTGCTCCCTTGCTTCCCCTCCTGCCGCTTGCGGAACGACCACGGCTCGAGGTCCTGCCATGGGATGGCGTCCGTCGTCGCGATGAGGTCCTGCGCCGGGAACCGGAACCGAAACGCGGCCTGGAACAGCTCCTCTCCAGGACAGCTCCGCGTCGTTTTGGGAACCGCGACTTGCGGGATGCTGAGCGCTCGCCACATGGCCTCGGAGACGAGGAGCCTGCTCTCAGGGCCTGCTGCGGTTTCCGGCGGTTGACGGGCGGCAGGAACCTGTTGGGGCAGGTTTTGGCTGCCGTCGGGTGATTCCCGCCGCACAGAGAGCGCCGAGGGTGGCACTCGTGCTGCTCCGTTGCTAGCGAAGTGCCGCACTTCCTGCACTTGGGTGTGGCGGGGGGCCGCGGGCAGACGTCCTCTCTGTGGCCTGGGTCGTTGCAGGTTCGGCCGTGTGGCACGCTTCTCTTGTACAGGTAGCACCGCAGAAGAAGGCCCGAAAATTCGATGTAATGTGGTGCTGTTTTCCCAGGAATGTGATCACCATGGTTGTGTTTCCCAGTCGCATACATGTTAGCACCTCGTATCCGGGAGATTCAATGCATTTAAGTAACAGTTCGGACGTGGTGTCGTGATCGATGTTGTATATCACCCCTTTGCATGATTTACCGAGGAAAATTCCGTACGATGCAATATCATATGTTTTTGCACCAATTGTAATTTTCTGCATATTGCTTAGTGCTGAGGCCGTAGCTTCTGAGGCAGTGCTCAGAACAAGGATGTCTTGGTCTTGGTCGATGCGTATTTTGAATCCGGTGGAGCCGATTTGTAGATTTGCCTCATTTGTGATGACGTCTACTAACTTCCCTGGGCTCACCTTTTTGAGCTGCAGGCCGTTCCGTGGACGATCCGCCAACTTGTAATCATCGGTAAGAAGGTGGGGGGGGGGGGGGGGGTTGCCGGGGCTTGCGCATCACCGATGGGCTTTGACGGAGAACGGGCTTCGGTGGCGTTCGGAATAGTTGGGGCGTCGTCGAGCGTGTCTGCAGCCGACGACGACGGGCACGGCTGGTGACATTGATCCAAGGCTCATTGTCTCTTCGTTCTCCTCAGCGGCCGCAAAAAGTCTTTCGATTCGCGAATTTCCATGTCCTCGTCCTCCAGGGCCCCGGTGGACGATTGGTGGGCTTTGTCGGCGTCGGTATTGAGCAGCGCGTTGGCCATCTGCAGCGGTGTGGCGGCCGAAGCCTTTGCTAGGCCTCGCCACTAGCGCAGTGGGTTTAGCGGGGCGGCCCCGCTTCGAAACTTGATGTAGTTAGTAAGTAAGTAAGTGAGTATTTTATTTACAGTAAGCAATATACTACGCTCACTGCAGGGATAGGGGCTAAAGGCAATCGAACCTGACAAAGGTCCCTGTCCCTCCGTAGTTCGTGGCAGCTCACACGCTTCGAGTTCAACAGAGTAAAAAAAAAGGATTGCAGTACATCAGTTTCAGGAAAATGGACAACTAGCAACTTGCAAGAGTACATATAACAAATCACATAAACAAGAGAAAAATTTACATAAGATCTTTAAATAATCGTACAGAAGAGGTCGCGCACGCCAAAATATACAGCTACACAAAATAAATTCCAAAAAATTGGAAACTTAGAATGCATGAGGATGCAATGAAATTACATTATACATGGAAACACTCAGAATACTAATTCGTGAATGGTCTAAGCATTGGTCGAGGCATGAAAATCCACAAGTTAATGTTCATACTGCATACACGGGGTAATTAGTAAGTTCTTTGCTTGTTTTTTAGATGCAGCACTACTAGCTTTAATGTTCAATCTATCTGCAAGGATATTCAAAACGTGATGTGTCTGATACGCAGCACTTTGTTTTCCGTAATTAGTTCTTAGTTTAGGTGCTCGTATCCTCGGTTCTCGTAAACAGTAGTATGGTTTCTCGATGCGGCTTTCTTCATATAACTTATTTGGTTGAATTACTTGGAGCAATTTAAAATAATACAACTGATCAACCCTGAGCATAGAATGTTTTATGAACAGTGGAGCAGTTGGCAGGTCTTGTAATTTTCCCCTGTACTTTTCGAAGCAGCGCAATATTTTGTTCTGCGTAGTAATAAGTCTATGGTAATTTCCTTGCGGTGTTGTTCCTCAGACTAATATCCCATAACTTACCTTTGAATGAAAGAGTGCATAGTACATATTTAGTTTAACCTTAATGGGATTAAGTGTACTGTTTTGTGAAAACAACCAACTATTCGCGCTAATGTGGTAATCAGGTGATTTACATGTGTGTTCCAGTTTGACCAATTCCAGTGTTCCAGGTTGACCGTAATATGCAAAATATAGCACTTACACCCTCAAGTTCGGTGCTGACGTGCTATGGCTGACTTCAAACACACGATGATTAGTAGAATCTGGATGCCGAGGTAATTTCGCTGAAAATGTAGCTTCTCTGCGGAGCAGATGTGGAGCCCATCCGACCCGTCGCCACACTTAATCGCCCCACTTCGGCGAAGCTGTATTGGCATGGCTATTGTGATAACTACATTGATTTATATAGTTTTTGCTATATTGATTGAATAAAGACACATACACGTAACTTCGGGGTTGTTATCATCTTTTATTTTCTCTCATTCGTTACCACAGTGACCATAGCTTTGTGGTGGCTGTGGTGTCTGGAGCGCCGGTGGCAACAAGAATATGTGCGGCTACGGCGGGCGAATACGACCGACGAGGAGCTGTGGTTGCGGGTGCCAAGCGCAAGCGCTGTGCCCGTCAGGACCCCGAGTGCAGACACAGTGCCGCCACGTCCCCGCCACACATTCACGCTGATGTTGATCACGCACGCCGCCGATGGTGGTGGTCAAGTCCCCGGCAAACCACAGTCGATCACACACCACACACGTGGCGCCAAACGGGCTGCCCACAGACTCGCGCTCGAACATCGCCGTCGCCCCGGGGAAACGTTCCAATGGATTGTGGCCACGTCGACGCCTTGCGTTTTCCAACTCGCGGCACTCGGGGTCCTGACGGGCACAACGGTTGCGCTTGCCATCCGCAGCCCGCTCCTCGTCGATCGTATTCGCCCGCCGTCGCCGCACATATTCTCGCTGCTGCTGCCACCGACGCTGCAGACTCCTGCAGACTGTGACTTCATTGTCGGTAAGAGAGCGGCTACTCGAGGATCCCGACATATCGGATGCTGCGCGTTGGATGGCAGCGGCTTCTCGCGCTGTTGCTCACGTCGGCGCTCTTTGAGGGCACGTTCTTCTTCGGGGCGAACTACGCGCGTCCTGTCCACAGCAAGTCCAAAGTGCAACTGCTGATAACGTCGCTAGGGCAATGACTACGTCAGAAGAAAACAAGGCACAACTATTCGTGGGTAGACTATGACGTTTTATTTTCTCTGTCAATGCAAAAATTTTGAGAATATTGTCATATGCAGCTTCGCTGTAAGAATTACCACAGGCCGACCGACCCTCACGTGTGCAACCGGCATTGCCTCGATGTCTTGTCTGGATTTGCTTGGTGGCTGAGCCTCAGGTTGAGAGGGAAAAAGAAGCCGCGAAATGTTCATTCACAAATATTTATATTTATACGTGTGGGCTTTCTGTAGACGTTGAAGGACAGGCCAGAGTTACATGTCTACAGGAAGTCCACAGATACAGGCCGGTACCTGCATTTTAACTCAGTTTATCTGCATTCACACAAAAGGTCTGTTCCTGCTACGCTGTTCCTACGAGCAAAACTGTTTGCACAAGACAGGGGACTGCACGCGTGATATTGAGAGCATCTGTGAAGATTTAAGAACATGTGGCTACCCTACGTCTTTTTTGTCCTCGGTACGGAAAAAAATTGCCGTCCCCAATAAGACAACGTTCTACGTCGTCTCCGAAAAAGCTAGCTGCCATTTCATATGTCGTTGGCACAAGTGAGACCATCGCCCGTATCATGCGCAGGTACGACGTCGAAATTGTGCATCTGTCAACACGCCAACTAAGAAACATTTTAGTAGACGTAAAAGACAGGTTGGCGCAGGAAAAAAAATCCCCGGTGTAGTCTACGTCATAAAGTGCGATGACTGTGAGACAGGTGACTTCACGAAACTTAGAGAGCATCAGTATGACGTCAGAAAACGGCACGTGTCCTCGAGTGCCCTTGCTAAACATGTGGAATCAACAGACCACAATATTGACTGGACAAGTGCACGTGTTCTAACCAAGGAAAAGAATGTTGCGTCCCGCCTGCATCTAGAATCCTTGCACATACAGACCATGGTCTGCACGGCGCACACGCTGAATAGGACTGAAGGGACACTTGCAACGGTGTACACTCACTGCTTGCGTCACGTACTGAAACGTACCTAAACACGCTGTGTCTCTGTTATGGGTTTTATTGTGAACAAGGCTCCCGTATCGGGAGCCGAGACGTCATTAAATTTTTTCACTTGTTTTGGTAGGTGTATCTTTTCGCATTTCTTCAATATGTATTTCCCCGACCGGATGGGTTGCCATCAAACTTTGGAATTCAACTGTATAGCTGTCTATTTGCTATCGCAATCGATGCTTCGCCTTTCAGGCGAAACCGCAACTTTTTTTTTTAATTTCTCTATAGACGTATTAGTTCTTGCGAAGTACGTTGATAGGGAATGCGGCTCATCGTCGTGCGTGTCTCGTTTTAATAGGTGACAGGTACTGGTTGGGATCAACAGCGATTTTGCTGTTGTTTGTGAATCGACTCCGCTTAGGTTTCCGCTGAGCTCTTCTCACGTGGCTCCTTAATTCTCCGCATGTACTGCACATAAAAACATTCATGAAACAATGAGAACAAATAAACTAGTTTAGAATAATGAGATAATTTTACAAAGCATTAGATTCATAAATTTGGACAGAATCTACATATTACTGCGATTGAGGCAATAATACAGGCCGGACTTCCCACTCCTTTGTTCTGCGCGTGAAATTCGGCGTGGTTTCGTCACTTTCAGGTCCATATTTGCAAAGTACCTGCTCGCATTTGGACCGTTCTGGCAAGGATAGCAGACGAAACAATTTAGATTGAGCCTTTGATCTATAGAGCCGAGCAGATGCTGTCAAGCTCCATGACGTCCCGGCAAGCCGGTGTAGGAACTCCAGTGCTGCGTCGCCATCCGTCTGATTTTGTATTTATTTCTTTTTTTTTTTTTGGCTTGCCTGGCATAAAGAGTGCCTAATACAGCTTAAACAATTCATCTAACAAGCACCTTGGAGCCACGCCGCACAGCACGCTAACAACCCACTCGCTTTCACAGGCCACAGTTATTGTCCCTCATCTACATAAATCTTCTCATCTACAAAATCTCTAGACTCGGCACGTCACCGTACACGCACCCTCGACTGTCACGCTCTCAAGTTCCAACTGCCTGTCTGACGCATTTGCACTGTGGAAACTCAACACGTCATGCGGGAGATAAGACGAACTGGCGTTCATCTATATCAATGATTTTGGTTTGTGTGGAAGATAGCGTCCGCGTAGTGCCGTTTAACAGTCGCTTGATTGCAGGAAAACATTCTGATGCTACTTTTTAGTGCCAGAAACGTCGGTGCTTTCCTGTACGCTCGTTGTTCTAATTCTAATGTACGCTCATCGTCCTAAACTCAGATGAGGGAGGAATGCAAAAAACAATTGTTACTGTGCTGTAGGGGTACAGTAAGAAACCCCAGGTGGTCAAAATTAATCCGGATCCTTTCCTTAGAGTGTTCATCATAAGCCACTGAGCAGCTTAAAGATCCTAAACACCATAATTTAGTTTTAGCATTATCATGGTTATGTGAATGTTCAAAGCAAAAGCGTACATAAGTGCATAATTTCTTGCGTGGTAACTTCGATGTGCCTGATGCCGCGAAAGTGTCTGCTGCCTCCCTGTGCTGCTCCCTACTTTATAAGACCCAACTTTATCATGTTTATGTGCATCGTCACTGCATAAAGTTGGTGTAGTAAAGGTGAGTAAACACGCACACACACATTTCCCTACGCAATGATGACCTGATTTGCAAGTAAAAAAAGGCCACCACGCAGATCACCACGCAGTTTGCCACACACCGATGTTTTCCGACAGACAATACCGGTAATCTGGCGGACTAAAAAATTGTGGAAGTTCACGTAAAAAACAACAAGAACAACAACAACAACAACAAACACGCGTCCACGTGGTGCCCACCTACACCAAGCACTGCGCGGCTGCACCACGCAGAAAGCCGGCAGCGACTGCGTTTTGCAGAACCAGGGTCACACCGCACGTGTACCGGTGACGTCACTCTGTGATATTGCCGGCGCGGTGTGACGTGCGTCAGGAGAGGTCCATTGCCGGCCTGCTCTGCTGGGCTGACCACGCCTGTAGCAACGTCATCGTC